>NC_137914.1:17899126-17901626 GCF_963457725.1 Sprattus sprattus
AAGGGCTTCTCGACAGAAACCTGCACTGCTATTGAGACCATTAACATACAGCAGCAAAAGGCCAGAGCTGTCTGCCAAGACTGACAGCTGCGGAGAAGAGTTTCACTCTCACTCTCACTCCTCTCCTATTTTCCTATCCTCACTATTTTCCTTCATCCCCCCTTTCTGTCAGCCCCTTTTTTGCAACTCTCTCTCTGTCCTTCATTCTCTCTCCATCTCTTTCTCTCTGTTCGTCACTCTCTCTTTCCATCTTTTTCTCTGTCCATCACTCTCTCTCCACCTCTCTTCTGCTACCTCTTTCTCATTTACATCTCCTTCTCTCCACTCCACTGGGGGTGGCAGTGGGTGCAGCAGTTGGCACGAGGCGGTGGCAAAAGCGGGTGGCGGTCAGAGGTCCTTACCTTTGTCGCAGCCGCTCATGCCCATCCGGCTGCCGTCTGGACACACGTTGCACTTCATGCCCCTGACGCCTGGCTTGCAGGAGCACAGGCCTGACATCTGCTCGCAGTCGTCCCGCACAGAGCCGCCCGCGTCACAGTTACAGGCTGCAGGTGAGAGGCACCGGAGAGAAGGGGCAGAGGGGAGGGGAGAGAGTGGTTAAAGGGAATCAGGTTAGACATTCATTAGGAATTAGTCTGGCACTGGTAGAGGTTTTCATTATGGCCACTGCTGCAGTAATCCTGTTGATCACATTTCTAGCCCCGTCGTCCTCCATATACACCAAACTATCCACCCACTGCTATGTACACAAGCAGAACAAGAAAGTGGACACACACACACACACACACAGACACACACACACACACACAGACACACACAGACACACACACACACACACACACACACACACACACACACACACACAAACACACACACGCACATTCACTCTCACTCAGGGTGTTTTAAAGGTGACCCCACAGTGACAAGAACACTAAAGCCAGCCTGTGACGTGGAGGTGTGGGTCAGGGGGAGTTCAGGCCGGGTGATGGAGATGTTTGCTGATAGAGGATCAGTATAATCACCCTGCCTGCCCCAGGGAAGACACAAACCACTTCCCGCAGTGGGAATCAATGCTTGTTTTTTTAAACTTTTCTACTTTGTGGTGACTCACACACACACCCACCCACACAAACACACACACACCTGTGCTCGCTCAAGCCTTTGATTCGAGCGTTTGTTTGTGGATAGAGGTAACGGGTCAAGCGGTGAAACAAGCACATAGATTTCCTGACGGTCTCAAAAGTTCAGAGGCATTTGTCAAATTGCTTCTGTCAACATAAATCTCTGTCAAGAGTTGAATGGCAGACCGGCTGAAGAAGACAGTCTTTTTCGACTCTTATGCCCCAGGGCAAAGGTGCCCATCAGCTGTCAGAAAGGCATGAGGTTTGCCCAGTGCACAATAACAGAAGCTGTGCTGAGTCACCCTACAGTAATTACTGGTCAAGGTTTTCACCGATGAATATAAGCGCCGCGTTGGTGGTGCTCCATTAGGTGGTGGAGAAAAATGAATCAGAACAGCTTATTTTTTTTAACCTTTTTTTACCCAGAGAAAACAGCACTGTCTGGGTCGAAATGAATATATACCATTTATGCAGTAAAGATCACACCTGGTAGGTCTATATAGAGTCTCTAAATGGAAGGCTAACTGAAAGGTTAGTGGTTGAAAGAAGCAGCGAGACGAAGGATGGAAGGATGTCTTACGTGTGCAGCCGCTGATGTTGTCGGTGACGATGCCACGGAAGTTCCAGAAGCCGGGCTCGCAGCGGTCACACTTGAGTCCGCCCACACCAGGCTTGCAGGAGCACTGGCCACTGGTGGGGTCACAGGTGCCCCCGTAGGAGCCGTAGTTGTTACACTGGCATGTGCCTAAGGATGGGCAGAGAGGGCACAAGATGTGGTGGAATATTTAAGACACTTCTGACTGGTAAAGGTAAACCACACTATTATCCTAGTAAGATAATGTATTGGTATCTCTGCTCGTGGTTGCAGTTATGATGTGTAATCATTTTATAATTGTGAATCAGACAAGATAGAGGGGAGTCTCCCATGTCTGGTTTTTGAATAATTCCTCACAAGAATGGCTTCAATTCATTTGTATTCACACTGTGAAATGAAGCTAACAGGCCAGATATTGATGTAATGCATACTTGGGCATCCGGCCAGTCCCACACCAAGGGCGGCCGTCTTGTTGTCTTCGCAGCAGCCGTAAATCGTCTGACTGCAGTGCTGGGGCGCTTTGAGCTCAGGTGGATGGGTGGAGGCTACAGGAGAGAGAGGGAGAGAGAGAGAGAGGAGTGAATGAAACAAACCAGGAAAAGGACTGAGAAATACAAATACAAACTAAAACAGAGCGATTCTGAAGGCATTTCTTAAAGACTAATTACGCCGCACAATCTTCCCGCACAATCCAATTTGGAGAAAACACAAAAGGAGCAACTAGGGGAAAGCAGAGGTGCTATGGCTGCTGTCTGGCTTCCAGATAACAATTCTATTTACACGG
>NC_137914.1:17906626-17919260 GCF_963457725.1 Sprattus sprattus
GAAATTCTGAGCACAGCGCATTTGATCAGTTAAAGTGCAAAGAAGCTGTTTTATATGATATTTATACACACACACGCCCACACACACGCAAGCAGGCAAGCACCACACACACAAACACACAAACACACTCACACACACACACACACACACACACACACACACACACACAGCTCATTTACAGGGTCTGACCGGCGTCAGTAACTGTAATCATCTCCAAGAGCGAAATGCACCTCTGGTCACCTGAGCCATGGGTTTTGTGCAAGCTAGGCAAGAGACGAGTGCTTAGCCACTGTGAAGGCAGTAACATTCATATTTAGCTTGCGCAAGTGAAAAAAACGACAGAAAAAAGGAATAAATAAATATGAAGGCTGAAGGTATGGAGTAGGGGGTTGGTTGGCTGAGGAGGGGTCTAATTAGTTGCTGTACTTTGATGTCAATGCCACCCGCACTGCAGACGAACCTTTCAATTAGCCATGCTGGTGCAGACGTCCACATCAGCTATTCTCAAAGCACTTCCTGCCTCGTCTTAGTCGATCACGTCTTAACAAGAGTTTATTTAGCCCAGGGATTTCAATTAAGACCACAGACTAAAAGCAAAAAACCCAGGCGAGTGGCGAGAGAGAGAGAGAATAAAAGGAGAATGGGAAAAGAGACAAAAAACTAAAAAAGGGGGAGAGAGAGAGGAAATAAACAAATTACCTGATGGGAAAAAAAGGAAGATGGCAAGGTGAAAGTAAAGGGTGATCGCTCCGGGGCGGACAGCGATGGCAGTAACGGGTGGAGAGGAAAAGAGGATAACATGAAGACAGATATTGAAGGGGAAAGGCAGACAGAGGATGACCTTCAGGCTGTCGCTGGTTGTTTCATGCAGCTTGCTATCAATAACAAGGGGCTGGCTTCCCCTCACCTGAACACATACTGACCTTCCCCATCACACGCAGTCTGGGAAAGTCAACACAACTAGGCATCACCCGCAGCTGGACACACCTACTCTCTCTCTCTCTCTCTCTCTTTTCCTGTCTTTCTCACTCTCTCTCACCACACACGCACACAGACAGACACACAGACACAAACGTAAACGGACAGAGACAAGCACACAAGCACGAATGCACACAAACACACACACACACACACACACACACACACACACACACACACACACACACACACACACACACACAAACAGAGACAGATATTCTTTCCCTTGTGGATACTCTTACACATTCAACAGACACCTCCATATTCTCATATGCCAGCAGTGAAAAAGAGAGACAGAGAGAGAGGAGAAAGAAATAGAAAACAATCACTCCACTCTGGCCCTCTGACATGCTCACACACTTACAGTTCACACACATACAGTACGCACACACGCACGGACCTTGGCACACAGCTCCGACACACACGGGGTGTTTGTTTTTTTTCTCTGTTTTTGCTTGTTTTCAATTTGTCATGCTTCAGACAGTCTGCTCTGACAGCATGTTAGGCCCAATCTAGTCTCTACACACAAAGAGAGATCGAGCTGCACGGCAGGCTTCTGGAAAGCTCTGGAAAGTTTTGTTCGGCGAAACAGTCAAGAGGTGATGGATGATCTCCAGCGCCACTTGGTTCATTCCGATATCCCCCACCCCAACCCCCCATCTATGGTCATCTGCACCTCTGTCCCTCCATCCACTGTCTTTGTTAATAGGAGCGCTGATGCTAACCCGCTAGGCACCAACTAGCCTCACTGGACAGGCGCATATTGGTATTGCTTCACATAGTCTTAAGGAATGCATTTTCAATTAAAGGAGGCCTGGTCCTCCCCCTAGGTGTCAGGCTCATCACTTTGTCAGTGTCTACAGAAGAAAAAAAAAACTGAAAAAAGAAGCAGCGCTGAAGTCTACCCGAGTGTGAAATTAAACAGGTGATAAACTCTCCCAGTAAGGCCAGCACTGGGAATACCGTCATTTTTCATTACAGCAAAATAATAAAGAGAAAGATTAGTTTATGTGTGTGCCCACTAGTTTATGTGTGTGTCTGTGTGTGTGTGTGTTTGTGTGTGTGTGTGTGTGTGTGTGTGTGTGTGTGTATGCGTGTATATGACTAATGAAGATGATTTTTGTTTGCTCCAAACAGCGCGACTAACCCACTTCTGCATCCTTTCATCCTTGCACACAGACAGTATTCGTTTTTTACATAAATCACCTGCTGTAGATGAGCCCATTCTATTTCACAGAACAATGTGTTGCTATTGGTGACAGACTTGAGTCTTTGTGTTTACATACACAGAATTCACACCCACTGGGCCAAGAAGTCAATGCTATATCCACATCCATCATGCTCTCAACAGACACAACTTATTCCGTCGTTCTATATAAAGCCATATATTTGCGCACGCACACACACACGCACACACACACACACACACACACACACACACACACACACACACACACACACACACACACAAACCTATCTCTCTCTCTCTCTCTATATATATATATATAGATATATAGATTTTTAGCCTTTTTGTAGTACTTGAGACCTTCTAAGTCTTCTATGCTTGTTTTGGAATTAGTAGCTGTATACTTACAGGCAACACTAACTGCATTAGACAACAGCCTAATTAATCAACATACTTATTGAGGAGTGAACAGTCACTGAGCAACCAATGGGGCACAGCACAATGAATGAAGCTTCTACACTATGAGCCCCAGAGGAACAAACAACACGCAACGCAGTCATAGATGCTGGACAAACCACATAGTGTAACATACGCCCTAACCCCTGCCTCACCACACACACACACACACACACACACAAACATACAAACACACACTCACACACACAAACACACAAACACGCAACACACACACACACACACACACACACACACACACACACACAGAACACACACAACACACACACACAAAACACACACAACTCAATTCCATTTAGGAAACCAAAGCTCCATCAGTTCTCAAGACGGATGGACATCATTTGTCCATCAGACAAAAGGGCAAGCACTCTACTGAGGCCGGCTCCCGGTACTCAGCTGCGGCCTGTGAAAAGCACACTCCGAGCGGAGGAGAGCGTTAGGCCTGAGGCCCCGGGGGGGAGCAGGGGTATCGATCCACTCTTATTTCTGCCGAGGCATCTTCCAGAGCAATGTCTCCTGACCCTTCACTGCTTGAGACAATAGCTTTGATGGAAGAGCGAGGGAGAGGCAACGATGGAGAAGGAACGAGGGGGGGATGAAAAGAAAACAAGGAAGAAAAATGTGGGCTTAGTTAATGGGATGAGATGGAGTGGACACGCGAGTCAGGAGAATGAGTCAGTCGCAGAAGGATGGGGCAGTGGGTGCCAGGAGCGGTGTGTGTGTGTGTGTGTGTGTGTGTGTGTGTGTGTGTGTGTGTGTGTGTGTGTGTGTGTGTCTTCATGTGTTTGCGCCACCCCCAGCCAGACAGCGATATGGGGTTGAAAAAAAGAGGGCAGGGCGCCAGCACCATTACACTGTGCATAGGAGAGGTCAGTGCGCTCAATGCCACAAGGTTAAATCGACCACAAGGAGAGTAGCGCTAAGAGCACACAAGCTGAGTCGAGGATGAAACACCACAGAAAGTTCTGGAGAGGACGCGGGGGAGGGGGCGGGGGGAATCTTTTTTCCAACCCTGAGATCAATTTCAGTGATATTTCTATCTATGGCATTAGGTTGCCTCTCGCTCTTTCTCAATCTTTCACTCATAATGCCACTTTCTGTCTCTCTTTCTTTTGTCTCCTTTCCAACTCTCTGCGCCTGTGTCACAGCTTTATCTTTATTGCGGCACATTTTTCTTTGCACTTTGTCTTTCATCTCTCATTCGCCCTATCTCTCTCTCTCTCTCTCTCTCTTTTCCCTCCCCCTCTCTCAGTAGGCAGGTGCAATCTGCTGTGCCTTCACACCTCCTCAGACTCGAAGATGAGCCCATCTCTGACTAACTGGGGCCCCAGGGAGACTCCACTGTGATGCCGTCAAAGGAAGAGGGGGATTCTGAGCATCTTCATCGCCGCCTCTAGACTCCAGGACATGCATGCACAAGCCAACCAAGATCTCTCTCGTTCCCTCTCTCTGTCACCCTCTCTTTCTCTTTCCCCCTCTCTCTCTCCCTATTTACCTCTTTCCCCTATCTCTATATCTCTCTATCCTCTCCATTTCTGCTGGTTCTCTATGATTAACAGATATGATATTTACCTGCTATAGCTGTGTGCCAGAGGCCCCATTTATCTGAATATGAACTAAATTGCTGAGGCGTGGAGGAGAGCTGCTGGTGGCTGGCTGGCAGGAGGCAGTAAACAGATTTTTTTTTCTTTTCTTCTTTTTTTTTAGACAAAGGATTAAAAAAAACACACAAACACACACCTGGCTCGTCACAGGCACCGGGCTTCACCACATCGATTTTCTTCTTCTGCTCGCAGGAGGCGACGGCGCAGCTCGCAGGTCGTTGTCGTAGGTGACTTGGTCGCTGCCGCAGATGGGCTTGTGAGGCTGGGGCTGGCACTGGGGGCACTGGCACTGGTTCTGGACACAGCGGGCTCCCCAGCCACACACGGTGCTGCCGCAAGGACTCTGTTGTTGGTGAAACACAAACACACACACACACACACACACACACACACACACAGTCAGAGGTTGACACACAAGGTTGCCAGAGATCAATGGTCCCGGAAGGCATGTGAAACCATTCCAGGCGATCCTGCTACATAATGTGTGCATAGTTCTACACTGTACTTATTGTAAAGCTACATTACTCTTCAGGTCTGGCTTTTGTGTTTGTGTAGAGCTTAGTTCTGTGTTTGCATTTGGTGAATCCTTAAGTTCTAACCTAATTTAAGTCTAAGTATGAACTATATCATTTCTGGTATGAAATGTAAAATGCTAAATTTGGACATTGTACTTCATGTTTTTGCGAAGTGTGCGTGTGTTGTGTGTGTCTTTGGTACACATGTGTGTGTACTCACTGCATTCTCCATGGGCGACCACCTTCAGGTCGAGCTGCTCAGTGCAGGCCTTGACGTTGAGCTCACACTCGTTGTCGTAAGTGGTGCCGTCGCTGCCGCACACGGGCTGCTGCGCGTCCACACACTCCGTGGGGCACACGCATTTGCTTGTCTGCCCATCACATATCGCGCCAAACGAGCAGTTGGCACACAGCTCATCTGAAACGGAGAGAAAGATACGTAAAACGTGTGAGCAAAAAAAAATAACACAAACGGATCGGGAGAAGTGAGTTAGTGTTTCTGTCGTCATGTCACATCTTCCCGCACGCCGAGACGCGGTGTCGCCCACTGGTGTCCGCTCCGGCTCGTGCTCACACCCACCATCAATCCCACCTGCCAAACTGTCCGCGACCGCAACTCATCTCCTGCCTTAGTCACACGCTCACGTGCGAACAGGAAACGCCGTGGATCGGCCCGAGCCTTCCTGTGGCGTGACGCTGAGCTGTGAAAATATCACAACGGGCACCCCTCCACTCCGCTCCTCTCTCATCTCCCAAACGGTCGTCATCAGCCATCTGCCCTAATGTTATTCCGCTGTCGTCATATGGAAGAACAGACTGCAATTGAGATCAATGGCGTTGGGAGCGGGGCCCGACCCAACACTGTTGAGAGGCTGCTTTAACGGCAAGCTCCTGTCTGGGGTCCTCTCATCCACGGCCTACAGCCACAGTGCTAATAAAGGCCATTGTACACAGCTGCCTTCCCATGCAATCCAATCAGCACAGTAGGTAAGACTATCTGGCCCCGCGGAGTGGCCTGCGCTTGATATCTATGATTCATGGAGGGCTATTAATCACAGGCCGAAAATGCGATTCCAACCCCGGTGGGCGTGTGAGTTTTCCTCTCTTTTGCACACGCTCTCTCTCTTTTTTCTATTCCTTGATGACAATTACACCTGGAAGATTGCATTAGAGCAAACCGTTATCGCTTTCAATTAGAAGGCGGCCAGTAACAGCTGCTGATTTAGTGCTAATGGAGACGCAGGCCGCGCGTAAATCTCCCCTCCTCGCTGTGCCATTAACAACCTGTTTATTACACCTTAATAAAGTGGCCTGTCCGCTTCCCAATCTCAAAGGCTCTCCTAGGACACTCTACAGAGGCCTACACAGGCCCTACTTTGAGCTGAAATTCCCCTGGAGCTGCAGGCGTGTTGGGAGGACTTCTGCCCCCCAGGCGGGCGGGCGGACGCTGGTGACAGCAGTGAAGCGTTGGCTGGTGGGCCAGGTGTCAGGAAGGGGGGTTGGGGGGTGGGTTGGCGGGCCGACTGCAGATTGAGTCTATCTTTATCAGAGTGCTGTGCAGACGATAACTGCGCTGCTTTATCTCTTCCACCTGCTCCCCCCTATCTCTCCCCTTTCCCTCCTCTCTCTCTCTCTCTCTGTGCCCCTCTCTCTTTCTCTCTCTTTAATACACCCACACAAAGCCACAGCGCAACCTGTAAACAGCACTGCCACACACAATCCTCTCCCTCTGGGGACAGAAAGAGCTAGAGCAAGAGGGAGAGTGTGGGAGGGAGAGGGAGAGAGATAGAGAGAGAGAGAGACAGAGGGAGATGAATAAGAGGAGGGAGACATAAGTGGTGGGGTAGGAGGGGGGGACGAGGAGAGAGAGAAATAAAGGAAGCCACAGCTAAAGATGTGTTGGAAGAAAAATATAAAAAGACTAAGAGCCAAGACTGCGAGAGGTAAAGTGAGAAAGGGGGGGGAGAAAAAAAATGGGAGAAGGGGAGAAAAAGGGAGTAGGATGGAGAAGGGCCTTGAGGAGCACCATCAGGCTGATGGATGGGGAGCTGCGTGCGGAGCTGGAGAGCATTGTTGGTGCTGGGAGGGTTAGGAGCAGCGATGTCTGACATGGCCATGAGCCAGCGCAAGGAGAGATCCTTAACATTTAACGCAGGAGGGGGGAGGGGAGGGGGGGGGGGGGGTAGAAGCGTCGCAGGGGAACAGCTGCACAGGCTGCCCAACTCCACTCCATCTCGCTCCCGCTCACTGTGCCCTCTTTCTTGTTCATCAACTCCTACTTGTTCTCTCCCGATCTCATTCCCCGTCTGTGATTTTTTTCCCCCTCAACCACTCACCAGTCCTCTGCCGTTCACCAGTTTGGCTGTGACCTATATTCCGGATGCAACAAACACATATCATTTCCTCTGCTTGATGTTTTTTTTTCTTTTTTCCTTGATGCCTCATCTCTCATCTCCTGGTAATAATATTTATGAATTGGCCCTGTGAGTGGGTTCCAGTTCCATTAGTGCAGGGGGGGCCTCCGCCAGCCAGGCAGACAAGGTCACCCGCCACTCAGACATTAAAATAAATATATGAAAATCATAAAAAAAAATGTCATCGCCATTGCTATCAGACCGCACCTGAGCTATGAAGATAACGGCAATTTTTACGGCGCTGCACTGCCTCCTTTTCTCCCTCCTGCCAGCCCTCTCCGGAGGGAAAAAGAAGTGGAAAAATACGAAGGCGCGAGCACACGCCTGCCTGTCCTGTCCCCTGCCATCACCCAATCCCCCCTTCACACACATAAACATGTACGATCACACCCGGCTACTCGCGCACAACATCCCCCCCACCACCCCTGTGGTTGTAATTTCACCAGTGAGTGCAGAGGCCGGCGTGAATGAAATGGGATAATTAATGTGGGGTGATAACGGTGGCTGGATGGGAGTGCAAGAGAGTGTGTGTGTGTGTGTGTGTGTGTGTGTGTGTGTGTGTGTGTGTGTGTGTGCGTGTGTGTGTGTGTGTGTGTGTGTGTGTATGTGCGTGCGAGCCATGGGTCCTTGTACAAACAGACACAAATAAGACAGTCCCATCTCGAGCGGCAGATTAGCCATTGGCCCCTGGGCCTTTATTGCCCCCGTTCCGCTGACGCCGGCTTCTGTGGGGACTCGATGCCATCAATAGCGCCGCATTACTGACACCAGTGGCGCTACCTGCCAGCCTAGCCTTCCAACACCCCACGTTTTATTAAATACACACTGTTTATGACTCTCCTGCAGGCTGCACCACCCGGACCTGCCTCCTACAAGAGGCTACTCCAGATTGAGTTTGTCGAGTTCAAACACCAACACACACAAATCAACCAGACCCCCCCCCCCCCCAATCTGCCCCCCTATTTTGTTAAATGACAGATTGCTATTTAAATTGATCTTGCCCCGAGACGGAAATGAACAGGGGAAATGGAGAGTGAAAAGATAGGAAATGAACAACACAGGACCACTTATTGCCTCATACTGTTGCTATAAATGTAACCTTCCAGCACATGCTAACATGTGTTGTGGAGAGAATAATGATGTTATAGGTGTGAATCCATGTCAGCCTAGCCAATTCAACACCCACATTACAATGTGTTGTGCCCGTGCAAATCACAGCCCACATATAGTTTCCTGCCCTATCAGCACTTTAAAACAGAACACCAGCACCAATTTCACCGGGGAACAAGCACCACGAATGCACATCAGCATGCTAGTGCGTATCAGCATCCTTGCAGTGAGAATAGGCGGGGATACCTGTACATGCTAATTTCATTAACACGAAGTAGGCCACAATCAACCATAAAGACGTTGAGTAATTAGTGGATGTGGCAATGAAGTCATTCTTTATCAGCCAATAACAACGATTCGACCATACCTTATTAATGTAATTGTTCTAAAATAGAGCAAACAACACATTTCCGGTCGCTATTGGAGCGGTTTACATTAGAAGAGAAGAGTTTTCCAGGGAACTCTCACATCTGTAGACAGACACACCCCACCATTGCGCTGATCCACCAATGTTTTTTAGAATCTTGCTTGGGTAATGAAATTAGCTAAAGTATTTTGCCAAGTTATTAAATTAAACTTACAGTCATGAGTGGTGTGTTGCCAGCCACGTTGCCTATCAATGAAATTAGGCCCTCATGTGTTTATTGTGACTTTAGCAAACGCTAATCCTGTCGACTGGAACAACTTTTAAACCAAGCACTCTCTCACACACACACACACACACACACACACACACACACACACACACACACACACACACACACACACACACACACACACACACACACACACACACACAGTGTGCCTGTTTTTTGTTCCCCCCAGCTTTGATATGACATGGAGCAACTGCATGACAAAAGTGCAAACAATAGTGCAGGGTTGAGAACACCACTGTCTGCCAGTGCCCTTGAGTCATTTCACAGCGGCTAGAGATACTTTGCCATAAAGCACAAATGGCATACGCATGCACGATGCAAAACGCTGACGGGACAGAAGGCTTCTCCTCCACTCCCTGACAGCTCACACGCTCTGTCTTCTCAAAGGCTTTGAGTGGGAACACAGCGAGTCGCTTCTCGAAAGGTTTTCACGAAGCGGTATGGATTGTGACTGAGGGGCGGGGGTGGTCGATGATCAGAAAACGGATGTGCGCTGCCCTCCTTGCTTGAAGATCATGGCCCTCGGGGACACGATTGGGATGCTGTTTTTTTTTTTTGTAGGAGAGAGTGTGCCGTATGGCCATTGATTCACCCAATGTGTTTTATGAACCACGTGTGCCAGTCAGACAGTCAGTGGAAAGATCCAAAGGCACTGACTGACGGCAGCAAACTGTGAGTCACGCAAACAACCATTCTGGGGCAAGGTGGTGATTTCAAAGCTGAAGTGCAACATCGCCTTTAAAAAAAAAAAAATAAAATAAAAAACAACACGCACACAGGAAAGTTGCGGGGTTGAGGTGGTTGAGTGAAGGATTGTAATGCACTCTCAGAATGTCTTGGTAGAGAGCCTGAAAGCCAAGCGTTTCAAGAATGAAAGTGTACAAGTCAGAGGGAAAGAGAGGGACAGAGAGAGACTGATAAAGAGTGAGAGTAACCACCAACTGTGTGTGTGTTTGTGAATGAGGTGGAGAGATAGAGAGAGAGAGAGATAAAGAGAGAGAGAGAGAGAGAGAGAGAGAGTGTGGGCGAGTGTGTGGGTGGGTGATTGCAAGTGAGGAGGCGGTGTAATATGAATGCATATCCATATGCCATATGCCACTCTGTTGTGTGCATGAGTGTAGGTTTATGTCCATGTAAATGTGTGTGTGTGTGTGTGTGTGTGGGGGGGGGGGGGGGGGGGGGGGGGGGGGGGGGGGGGGGGGGGGGGGGTTAGGTTGTAGAACTCACCACAGGGTCCTTTGTGCTGGATTTTGATCTCCCGCGACAGGGCACAACCCATGGCACGCATCTCGCAGGGGCTGCCGTAGGTGTGGCCGTCGTTCCCGCACACGGGGTCGCGCACCTGGGGGCACGCCTCGGGGCACTCGCACACCGGCTTGCCGTTCTGCACCACGCACACCGCGCCGAACTCACACTCCTTCTTCACGCACGGGCTGGGCACGTTCAGGTCTGCCACCGAAGCAAGAGAAACACAGGCACGAACGTCAGCAATGACACAAACAAGGAAGGGAATGGGGGAGGTGGGGGGCAAAGAAGAGAGACGGAGAGGGTAGAAGAGAGTTAATGAAGGAGGGGGAGAAGGGAGGGGAGGAATGATGGTTTTCTGGGGTTTGTCATTGGTTAAAGGGAGACACAGGCATTGTAACTTCATACATCTACACCATTCCGTTCCTCTCACAGTGTCTCGTACATTAGCTAGGGCAGACTGAACGATCGCTCACTGCTTGCTCACTGCTTGCTCACTGCTCGCTCACTTCTCTCTCCCTGCTCGCTCCCTGCTCGCTCACTGAGGTCTGGGTCTCAGGTGGGCTGCGAGGCGAGTCTTGACCTTCTGACTGTTCTGTTTATTAGCCAGAAAGCCCAAGCTCTCTGCTGGAGGGACCTGACTGTCACACTTCTGTAAACAGAGACACTCGCTGCTGCTGGGGCTTTGGCTTTCAGCTGAAATATCACCATTTGCATCTCAACGCGAAACCATGCAGGCTGGCAGGCTGGTGCGTCTGCCAAGCACAGCTCCCTTAGTGAGGGAGGGAAGAGGGTTTTTTTTTTTTAGGGATAGTGAGAACTGAGAAAATGAGAGCAAATTAGGGAGGGAGAGAGAAATAGAGGGACACAGGGAGGGAGAGAGAGAGAGAGAGAAAGAAAGAGGGAGGGAGATAGAGGGAGAGAGAGTAGCGAAAACAGCTTGGAAGAAGAAAAAAGGGATCTCTTTGCTTAATAATTCAGAACACCAATGCTCTTGAGCCAGACAGATATGAAATATGAACATCAGAAGAACTGCGGCTCCTCTCTCTCTCTCTCTCTCTCTCTCTCTCTCTCTCTCTCTCTCTCTCTCTCTCGCTCTCTTTCTCTCTCACTCTCTCCCAGTTTTTCCCTGTGTCTCTCCGTGTCTCTCTGTCTGGCCACTGTGTTGGAACTTAATTAAGCTCTGCAGTTAGCAGCAGCCCCAAGGTCTGAAAGAGATGCCACGCTGTTGCCGGCTGCCAGGGAGCGAGAGGAAGTGGGTCAGCACGGAGCCAGAAGAGGAGCACCGTTTCTGGGGAGCCGTGGCTTCAGAGGCCCTTCCCCTCCACCATGATAAATTCTTCATGCCGGGGATTAGCCGTAGCCCTCTGACGAGGTAGAGTAAGCAAAATGCTCGATGCTCAGTGAAAACGAGGGCCCCAGGAGATGACATGACCCAATCCCTCCAGTCAAACACACACAAACACACACACACACACACACACACACACACACACACACAAACACACACACACACACACCGATACATATATCTCCAGAAGGGAGAAAGGGTAGGGAAAGGGTCTCATTAGTATGCCCTGCATGGCAGGAATGCAAGGCGTATGTTGTGTGTCTGCACTTTCTTAAGAGCTTAAAAGAGGAAAGACGGCTAAAAAGCATTTGATCCTAAGTTTGCTGGCTGAATGAGAGGAAATGAGGGTGCACTGTATGAATGTGTGAGTGTGTGTGTGTGTGTGTGTATGTGAGCGCCAATATGCACATGGGGAGTTGCGGGATTCTGCTCCTACCCCACCCCCCATTGCGTTTTTATCGGAACGTGTGCTCCCTGCCGCACACACTCACACACTCTCACACACACGCGCATCCTGTCGGGCTGTCATTACTGTAATTATGTTGGGATTAGACGCCATCATGCTGACTGCTCTGCTTAAACGCCTGGGCATCATTACCAACACGGGCGTGCGTTCGACACCGCCAAGCAGCGCCGGGAGTGACTGCCGAATAAATCACCCTGCAGAATCACAAATGCCGCCGCCGATAACCCCGCACCACCAATGCCGGGGCTCGCAGACACCACCTCCATCTTCCAATAACAGCGGCAGGCTGACAGACAACCCGCAGTGAGTGACAATTGCCTGGTGTCAGGTCCTTTGTCAGCGACTCATCGAATGACATGCGGAGTGGTTCGCAGGAGTGCGGTGTTATTTGGGATTTATTCACACTGTACTTTGCCTGCTGTGAGCAAGCCTTAGCCTGCAATACACATACACACAGACATACACACACAACATCAACCCCACCTCTAACCCCAGTCTAACCACTTCCCTCACTCCCCCAGTAAGCTGGAGTGGGTCTGGGCTAAGTCTCTGCAGGGGACTGTGGCGCCAGGGAGTAATGAGAGCGCGCCCGCTGCATCTTAAGACTCTCCAGAGAGCCCTGCTTTCGGCTCTAT
>NC_137914.1:17919460-17934460 GCF_963457725.1 Sprattus sprattus
TCACCGGGGAACAAGCACCACGAATGCACATCAGCATGCTAGTGCGTATCAGCATCCTTGCAGTGAGAATAGGCGGGGATACCTGTACATGCTAATTTCATTAACACGAAGTAGGCCACAATCAACCATAAAGACGTTGAGTAATTAGTGGATGTGGCAATGAAGTCATTCTTTATCAGCCAATAACAACGATTCGACCATACCTTATTAATGTAATTGTTCTAAAATAGAGCAAACAACACATTTCCGGTCGCTATTGGAGCGGTTTACATTAGAAGAGAAGAGTTTTCCAGGGAACTCTCACATCTGTAGACAGACACACCCCAGCATTGCGCTGATCCACCAATGTTTTTTAGAATCTTGCTTGGGTAATGAAATTAGCTAAAGTATTTTGCCAAGTTATTAAATTAAACTTACAGTCATGAGTGGTGTGTTGCCAGCCACGTTGCCTATCAATGAAATTAGGCCCTCATGTGTTTATTGTGACTTTAGCTAACGCTAATCCTGTCGACTGGAACAACTTTTAAACCAAGCACTCTCACACACACACACACACACACACACACACACACACACACACACACACACACACACACACACACACACACACACACACACACACACACACACACACACACACACACACACACAGTGTGCCTGTTATTTGTTCCCCCCAGCTTTGATATGACATGGAGCAACTGCATGACAAAAGTGCAAACAATAGTGCGGGGTTGAGAACACCACTGTCTGCCAGTGCCCTTGAGTCATTTCACAGCGGCTAGAGATGCTTTGCCATAAAGCACAAATGGCATACGCATGCACGATGCAAAACGCTGACGGTACAGAAGGCTTCTCCTCCACTCCCTGACAGCTCACACGCTCTGTCTTCTCAAAGGCTTTGAGTGGGAACACAGCGAGTCGCTTCTCGAAGGTTTTCACGAAGCGGTATGGATTGTGACTGAGGGGCGGGGGTGGTCGATGATCAGAAAACGGATGTGCGCTGCCCTCCTCGCTTGAAGATCATGGCCCTCGGGGACACGATTGGGATGCTGTTTTTTTTTTTTGTAGGAGAGGGTGTGCCGTATGGCCATTGATTCACCCAATGCGTTTTATGAACCACGTGTGCCAGTCAGTCAGTCAGTGGAAAGATCCAAAGGCACTGACTGACGGCAGCAAACTGTGAGTCACGCAAACAACCATTCTGGGGCAAGGTGGTGATTTTCAAAGCTGAAGTGCAACAACTTTAAAAAATTTAAAAAAGAATAAAAAACAACACGCACACAGGAAAGTTGCGGGGTTGAGGTGGTTGAGTGAAGGATTGTAATGCACTCTCAGAATGTCTTGGTAGAGAGCCTGAAAGCCAAGCGTTTCAAGAATGAAAGTGTACAAGTCAGAGGGAAAGAGAGGGACAGAGAGAGACTGATAAAGACTGAGAGAAACCACCAACTGTGTGTGTGTTTGTGAATGAGGTGGAGAGATAGAGAGAGAGAGAGAGAGATAAAGAGAGAGAGAGAGAGAGAGAGAGAGAGAGAGAGAGAGAGAGAGAGAGAGAGAGAGAGAGAGAGTGTGGGCGAGTGTGTGGGTGGGTGATTGCAAGTGAGGAGGCGGTGTAATATGCATGCATATCCATATGCCATATGCCACTCTGTTGTGTGCATGAGTGTAGGTTTATGTCCATGTAAATGTGTGTGTGTGTGTGTGTGTGTGTGTGTGGGGGGGGGGGTTAGGTTGTAGAACTCACCACAGGGTCCTTTGTGCTGGATTTTGATCTCCCGCGACAGGGCACAACCCATGGCACGCATCTCGCAGGGGCTGCCGTAGGTGTGGCCGTCGTTCCCGCACACGGGGTCGCGCACCTGGGGGCACGCCTCGGGGCACTCGCACACCGGTTTGCCGTTCTGCACCACGCACACCGCGCCGAACTCACACTCCTTCTTCACGCACGGGCTGGGCACGTTCAGGTCTGCCACCGAAGCAAGAGAAACACAGGCACGAACGTCAGCAATGACACAAACAAGGAAGGGAATGGGGGAGGTGGGGGGCAAAGAAGAGAGACGGAGAGGGTAGAAGAGAGTTAATGAAGGAGGGGGAGAAGGGAGGGGAGGAATGATGGTTTTCTGGGGTTTGTCATTGGTTAAAGGGGGACACAGGCATTGTAACTTCATACATCTACACCATTCCGTTCCTCTCACAGTGTCTCGTACATTAGCTAGGGCAGACTGAACGATCGCTCACTGCTTGCTCACTGCTTGCTCACTGCTTGCTCACTGCTTGCTCACTGCTTGCTCACTGCTTGCTCACTTCTCGCTCCCTGCTCGTTCATTTCTCTCTCCCTGCTCGCTCACTGAGGTCTGGGTCTCAGGTGGGCTGCGAGGCGAGTCTTGACCTTCTGACTGTTCTGTTTATTAGCCAGAAAGCCCAAGCTCTCTGCTGGAGGGACCTGACTGTCACACTTCTGTAAACAGAGACACTCGCTGCTGCTGGGGCTTTGGCTTTCAGCTGAAATATCACCATTTGCATCTCAACGCGAAACCATGCAGGCTGGCAGGCTGGTGCGTCTGCCAAGCACAGCTCCCTTAGTGAGGGAGGGAAGAGGGTTTTTTTTTTTAGGGATAGTGAGAACTGAGAAAATGAGAGCAAATTAGGGAGGGAGAGAGAAATAGAGGGACACAGGGAGGGAGAGAGAGAGAGAGAGAAAGAAAGAGGGAGGGAGATAGAGGGAGAGAGAGTAGAGAAAACAGCTTGGAAGAAGAAAAAAGGGATCTCTTTGCTTAATAATTCAGAACACCAATGCTCTTGAGCCAGACAGATATGAAATATGAACATCAGAAGAACTGCGGCTCCTCTCTCTCTCTCTCTCTCTCTCTCTCTCTCTCTCTCTCTCTCTCTCTCTCTCACTCTCTCCCAGTTTTTCCCTGTGTCTCTCCGTGTCTCTCTGTCTGGCCACTGTGTTGGAACTTAATTAAGCTCTGCAGTTAGCAGCAGCCCCAAGGTCTGAAAGAGATGCCACGCTGTTGCCGGCTGCCAGGGAGCGAGAGGAAGTGGGTCAGCACGGAGCCAGAAGAGGAGCACCGTTTCTGGGGAGCCGTGGCTTCAGAGGCCCTTCCCCTCCACCATGATAAATTCTTCATGCCGGGGATTAGCCGTAGCCCTCTGACGAGGTAGAGTAAGCAAAATGCTCGATGCTCAGTGAAAACGAGGGCCCCAGGAGATGACATGACCCAATCCCTCCAGTCAAACACACACAAACACACACACACA
This sequence comes from Sprattus sprattus, assembly GCF_963457725.1. Lineage (NCBI taxonomy): Eukaryota > Metazoa > Chordata > Actinopteri > Clupeiformes > Clupeidae > Sprattus > Sprattus sprattus. Next base: position 17,922,722 of record NC_137914.1, read on the forward strand.
CACACACACACACACACACAAACACACACACACACACACCGATACATATATCTCCAGAAGGGAGAAAGGGTAGGGAAAGGGTCTCATTAGTATGCCCTGCATGGCAGGAATGCAAGGCGTATGTTGTGTGTCTGCACTTTCTTAAGAGCTTAAAAGAGGAAAGACGGCTAAAAAGCATTTGATCCTAAGTTTGCTGGCTGAATGAGAGGAAATGAGGGTGCACTGTATGAATGTGTGAGTGTGTGTGTGTGTGTGTGTATGTGAGCGCCAATATGCACATGGGGAGTTGCGGGATTCTGCTCCTACCCCACCCCCCATTGCGTTTTTATCGGAACGTGTGCTCCCTGCCGCACACACTCACACACTCTCACACACACGCGCATCCTGTCGGGCTGTCATTACTGTAATTATGTTGGGATTAGACGCCATCATGCTGACTGCTCTGCTTAAACGCCTGGGCATCATTACCAACACGGGCGTGCGTTCGACACCGCCAAGCAGCGCCGGGAGTGACTGCCGAATAAATCACCCTGCAGAATCACAAATGCCGCCGCCGATAACCCCGCACCACCAATGCCGGGGCTCGCAGACACCACCTCCATCTTCCAATAACAGCGGCAGGCTGACAGATAACCCGCAGTGAGTGACAATTGCCTGGTGTCAGGTCCTTTGTCAGCGACTCATCGAATGACATGCGGAGTGGTTCGCAGGAGTGCGGTGTTATTTGGGATTTATTCACACTGTACTTTGCCTGCTGTGAGCAAGCCTTAGCCTGCAATACACATACACACAGACATACACACACAACATCAACCCCACCTCTAACCCCAGTCTAACCACTTCCCTCACTCCCCCAGCTGGAGTGGGTCTGGGCTAAGTCTCTGCAGGGGACTGTGGCACCAGGGAGGAATGAGAGCGCGCCCGCTGCATCTTAAGACTCTCCAGAGAGCCCTGCTTTCGGCTCTATGTTCTGCTCCATCAGGAGCTGCTCTTCAAGCTCCATCCCCAAGAAATCAGCCAAAATCCCAAGGCTCCAAGGCTCCAACCCCCCCCCTCCCCCTCCCCAAACCCCTTCCTAACAACTCAGAGGACACTTTAAAGGGCAAAGATTTTAAGCATGTTTTTTTTTGTTTATAATTCTAAACCAGGAGAGTAACAAAAAAAAGCCTGCGCCGAGATCGGCAGCGGTCACCCCTAAACCACGGCAGCTGCACAGCAGTGCCGGCTCTGTTTAACACATCCCAAGGAGCTTGGAATGGGCGAGAAGACAGGCTCTCATTTTCTGAAATGAGAATGTTTCGGCTCAAGTGGCGGAACGCGGCTATTGATTTCCGTGTTGAGGGAAAAAAGCGTGAAAAGTGCTTTGAATTGGCGCATAAATATGTAAACGATTTTTTTATTTATTTTTTCGTGCAAGGGCTTCAAAGACATTTTTTTTCGCTCACTGATCTTCTCCCTGCATCTGTGCGTCTAATGTCGGGCTTGGGACTGTGTGTGTGGGTGTGTGTGTGTGTATTTATGTGTGGCTGTGTGCGTATGTGTTTCTTGTTTGTGTGTGCAGAAGAGAGTATGATGAACACTCATCAGTAGGCTTGCGTGGCCTTCCGTAAGGTTCAATGACCCATTTCCCAGGGCCCGGTTCCTTAAAATGCAACTGCAGACTCCGATAACGCTTTGTCCCTCCTTCTCCTTTTGTTTTCTCCTCGTCAAACCCAAGATGAAAGAACCTTCTTTCTCTCCAACACGTTCTTTCTTTCTCATCACTGCTTCTATTTTATCCCCCCCCCACGTCTGGAGTCTGGAGGGAAACAATTCCTCCAGAATTATGAAGTCAAACGAAAGAAAGAAAGAAAGAAAGAAAGGGGAGAAAGGGGAGGAAAAAGAAAAAAAAAGAAAAACGAAGAAAACTTGAGGGGTTCTCTGTGAAATAATCTCAAGCGCACACGCGATTACACATGCTCTGAAACTTCCAGAAGCGCTTCGTTCGTTTTGGTAATTGAGATGGCTTGCATATTCTTTCTGTAAAAAAGAGAGAAGCCTTTCTCTCTCTCTCTATCGCTCTCTCTCTCTCTCATTTTCATTTTTGGGAGACAGTGGAGCACTTTGAAATAGCAGGGCTGCTATCCCGGAGGTCTGCATAGCATCTTCAAGGACTCCAGCTGCAGACGGCTGACAGCCATATGCCTCGACGGGACTGACGGTGTGTGAGGGAGAGAGGGAGAGGAGAAGGAAGGCGACGACGACAAAGATGACGAAGAAGGGAAGAGGAAAATACCTTTGATGTTTTCAGGGTTCATTTGCACAAGATAAGAAACTGTGGCTTACTCATTCTTTGTGGAAGAGTGATTGAAAAAGTGTGGCAGATGCGAAAAGAAAAAAGGCGACCCACACCCGAACTGAGAAACAAGCGGTGCTAATGAGAAGGTGTCTCTGTGAATAAGGATGCGTGTGAGTGTAAGAGTCTGTGTGTGTGTGTGTGTGTGTGTGAGTGTGTGTGTTTGTATGTTTGTATGTGAATGAGTTTGTGTATATGTTTGTGTGAGACTTTTGAGGGAGATTAAGTGCATTCTGGGACAGGCGTTAGAACGGAGACACAAATAGCTCCCTTACGTCAGGGCTGTAGGTGGGAAAAACTCACTCACACACACACACACAGACACACACACACACACACACACCCATACACACACCCATACACACACACACACACACACAGTATTTCTGCCACCAGTGCTTCCCCTCGGCTGTGTCCTCATGTTCTGTGAAGTGTTGCCGAACGCCTGCGCTTTGTCATCGCCTCACACACATTCCTCTCTATCTCTCTCTCTCCCTCTCTCTTCCTCATTCTCTGTCTTCTCTGCTTTAATTAGCTCAGAACTCTGAAATAGAGATAGCGTCCCCAAAGGGGATTTGAACCACTGACAGCCCGAGCAGTTGTCATGGTGGCACTCCCAAAGCCTACAGATGCGTAACCAAGGGTTCACGAAACACCTCTGACGCCTGTCTCCCATTCAAAAGGCTTTTTATTCTCTATCTACGATTAGCTTGGACTTAAACAAAAAAAAAAAAGCTTAGACAAGCTACCAAGGATTCAAGAATTTACTCTGGCCAATACCGCAAGTGAAATGCAGCTCGGCAGGGGCTGGTGATCACCCACTTTTTGTGAAATGAAGTGTCGGGCACAGAATGGATCCCAGTTGTCACTGATGTATGACATGCGTGAATGTGAATACAGAAAATGCTTCACTCATGCATATGGAGATTTCATCTGCCCAACGTCCTCCTCCTACTCCATTTTAGGATTATCTCTGTGCTGTGAGAGGAGTAATGTAAATGCTCCCGACCCTCTCGCAGACGAGACTCCAGACAATCCAGCTCTCACTTGGATGCGGCCAACCAACAGGGGAGGGACTTAATGCTTCAGATAGGCGATCTCTACCCAAGCCATGCCAGGCCTATAAATGAGTGTATGTGCACACACACATACACACACACACACACACACACAGACACACACACACACACACACACACACACAAACCCTCTCTCTTTCGCTCCGGGTGAAACATTTATTAGCGTGTAGGAGAGAGGCGCAAGGGTAGTGGAAATATTAGCATTACACTGGGAGGAATCCCCCAGAGGCAGTGCTCGGTTTCCGCGGGAACACTTATCAGCACATAATGGCTGCGAGGGACTCTCCCTGGCCGCGCTATGAATTTAAACGAGGAACTTAGTTTTGTCTTTGGCGGGCGCACCGCAAAAAGACGAGATGAGGTCGACTACCTTGAAACCATAAGAGGCACTAAGAGAGAAAGAACTGGAGGCGAACAGAGGGAGGGAGGGAGGGGAAAAATGAATGAAAGAGGGCATTTAAGAAAAACACACACATGAGACAAACATGAGAAATACCAACATGAGCCCCCCTCTCTCATGTGGAGAACACACACGCACACACACACACACACGCATAAACACACACACACATACAGTACACATATTTGTGCGTAGAACATAGAGGCTGAGAGGCAGGGGGCAGAGAAGCATCAAAGCATACAGGCCACAGAGAGGAAGAGGAGAAGGTGGAGGAGGAGAAAGAAGAAGAGGAGGAGGAAGAACAAACCCAGGCTTAGCAGGTGTGGGGGAAAGCACAAGGGAAAACATGCGCCACATATAATGTTGAACAATGACACACACAAGAAGCACACATATAAATACAGTCGCACACACACACGCACACACACAAAGGCGTGTAACCTAGTCTAGTGAGGGCCTCGTCTGAGGCAGTCTGACCTACATTCCTCACCCCTCATAGACACACAGCTCGGCGGAGGGTCGCGCTAAATAGATCTCAGCCCTCATGTAACCGGCCTCATTAGTTACTAAACATCTCTTCCGGCTCTGAAAAGTTCAATGGGTGCTTAACTTAATATTGTGTTTTTTTTTTGTTGTTGTTTTCTTGTTTTTTTTGAGCGGGTAATCACCGCGGTGTCATATCTCACAGAGATGCTAATCAAGTAAACATGCTAATGATACATATTAATCAGGGTGCCTTGTCACCTCCGGCGTATCTTTCCTTTTTGTTTTTCTTTTCTCCCCCTTTTCCTCTCGTACTGTATTCAGGCTGTATGACGATAGCTTTCCCATTTGATCTAACCTATATGAGTCAGACCCTGGGGGGAGTACACACACACACACACACACACACACACACACACAGACACATACACATACACACGCGCACATGCACACTCACACGCACACGCACACGCACACGCACACGCACAGACACACATACACAAACAGATGTGCACACACACACACACTAAACCGGAGCAATATCTGCACTACTGGCAGAGCAACCCTGACAAACCCATCTCACCTCACGTGTTTGGGTTATCGACGGCACTTATGTCAGGCTCTGACGGTTATAGTGTGTGTTAAATCGACATTTAAAAAATCGGTAGGCTAAATGTTAATGCTCTTTGATCACTGATACTGTATGAGTGTGTGCATATCCATTGCACCACACCTACCAGTCAATATCTGTCACTGTCACCCAGCAGGTCCTGGCCTCTACAACACTCTCTTTGTGTCGCCTCACACTCAAACATTCATGAGGCTGTAGCAGAGCGAGAGCTCTGGCGTGTCACATGGGCAGCTTTTATCAACCTCACAGGGCCTTATCCATGCAGCACCCCCAGTCCTCGTGTCTTATCATCATAACCCAAGCTGACAGCTACATTATAAATACTCGGGAGGGGTAAGGAGGTCACATGACATATAGGGGGGCTTGGGGGGGGGGGAGGGGCAAGGGGTATTAAGGACAAAGCGCTTAGGGTGTGTTCAGAGCAGTTGTGGGGGTGGACACAGGGATGGGGGTTTATAGAGGGAAAGATGTGGCCGGAGCTGTCAATCAAGAGGGGAAGCCGTCTGACTTGAAGTTTATGAGCTCCACTGGCACCTCCTTGTATGCAGGGTTGATCGATACGGTGTGAGTTTTTCTAAGAAGGGGCTTCTGGTGATGGGTCTGACACGGCATTATCTGGCTCTCGCCCCAAATCTCAAATCCTGTCACTCCCTGAACTCGGGAGTCGCTATCAAACGGAGCGCGGATGGCTTAGCGGATCAGAGTGAGTGACAAGTAGCCTCTGCTCAGGTGGAGTACACAAGCACAGTCTCTTAGCACTGGTACACAAGAATGGCATCAGATCAGATCAGATGTCAATAAGCACAGAAACACACACATGCTCTACCCTGAGGGAGAGTGTTTTCGGCTCCAGTGTTATTTCTTTTATTTAGAGAACTCATGCAGTAAGGAGACCCATTCCTGTTTTGTACATTTCTCTATCTCTCTCTCTCTCTTTCTCTTTCTCTCTCTCAGTCAGTCAGTTTAGATTCTCTGTATATCAATATCGGACTACTCTCCCTTGGACCTCTCGAATGACGAAATTTTTCAAAACATTTCGTCTGCCTCGTTGCTTGTTGACATGGAGTGGAGTGAAATCCATCCCCCCGTCCTCTGGGGCCCCTGCATAGATGAGATGGCCTCATCCTCCTCGGCAGCCGAGATCAAACCTCAGCGCGGTGACCCCCCCCCCCCCCCCCCCCCCCCGGCTGGACAGTGCGCCTCGCCGACTCTATCGATCTCTGCGTGAGCGCGAGTCCATTTAGGCGCTCCCCACTGGGGCAGAAATGGGCTTTGTCACGCCTATGGATCACAGGGGCTTCTAAAGAAGGGTCTGAAGCTCACAATCCCTGAGTTTACTCCGCTATCTATACCTCTCTCTCCCTTCTCTTACTCTCTCTCCCCCTCTTTTCTCTCTCTCTCACTTTACCCTATCTCTCACTCGCTCTCTCTATTTTTCTCTATCCTGCTGCCTCTCGCTCTGACTGAAGTATTTATCATTCATGAACTCATAAATGTGCTTGGCAATGATTCTCTGCAGACACAGGTCACTTATTATGTTGATATTCAGTACATGGCAAAGTGACTGTTTTTCGGCTTCTCTGCCTTCTGGCACGTCAGATGAGTATATCATCATTGAATGCTAAAGTCTTCTATGCTCATGATATAACATTTAGTCCTGAGAGTTATTTTGAACTCTTGTACTAAAGCGTATAATAGAGATGTTATAACTGTTGGTCAATACTGTGGTCAATATTTGTCAGACCTTTTCTTTCTGTCTAATTTTCTCTGTCCACTTCCGTACAGACACAGACCTCATATGAAGGAGGGTGAGGTGTTTGTGGAAGAGCGGAGGGGAGGAAGAAAAGTCGCTATAGAGCTCTATAATTAAACATCAAAACTTTGTGAAGGTGTCCAAAGCTTGTGAGCTCCCTCCTGACTGCCCCCCCACCCCCCCTCAACCCTCCCTTATCCCCACCCCCCCCCCCCCCCCCCCCCATCGGACTAAAAACAAACAGCCCTGGTGAGCCTGTGCACGGAACCTTTTGATGTTTAATTAAATCCGAAAGGTGTTTTGCTGGCTGTTTTCTGCAAAATATGCAAATGTAAATAAATGTATTAAATAAACATACTGTAACTCGCCATAGGCAACGTTGGGAAAGGACGGAGCCGTTTACTTTGTCAGATATAATGAAATAAAGAAAAGAAGAAAAAAAAATACACACACACATAAAGCTGCCATTTTGCATGATAATTTATGCATCTCACCGACACAAGACGCGAGAACAATGCTAATGAGTTGCCCTTCCGAAGCCATGCCGGCTGGTTGCCGCGGCATTCCAGCATCAGTATTACCTCACCGGCCTGAATCGGCGTCTGATACCGCTAGCGCCCAGGCTGAGACTCCTTTCCGACTCTGCTAACTATAGTAACTGGATCTGTGCTGGGCGCTCCCCTGTGGCAGAGTCGACTCAAAGTCTTAGGGTGGGTAAATCCCCGGCTTGTTTGAAGATCGCTGCTCGTGCCTGATGGCTGCTTGGCGTGGCCAGTGTGCCAGTGTGTGCCACTGTGTGTGAGTGTGTGTGTGTGTGTGTGTGTGTGTGTGTGTCAGCATGCATGCATGTGTGGGTGTGAGGTGGCCAGGCCCCAGCTCAGCACGCCTGGCGCTAGCTTCAACTTCCTGTGGGCACAGGGTGAGGTGACGTCAGCGACAGGATGGCGAGTGTGGGGGGTGTGTGATCGTGTGTGTGTGTGGGGGAGGGTAGGAACAGCCACATGCACATGCGACAGGCTGATTGGGAGGGGGGGGGGGGGGGGGGGGGGGGCTTAGGGAATGAGGGAGGGAGGAGGAGGAGAAGAAGGAATAAGACTAAACCAGACAAACACAGCACCCAGTAGAAGAAGAGCTCTCCGACCTCACTGACGCTTTCTTTTCCCCCCTCAACAGTGCTGCAGAGAGATGGGCAAGTCAAAGCACAGAAGACACAGACTCACATTTACATTAGACAGGACAGACAGAGAAAGAAGCAGAGAGAGAGAGAGAGAGAGAGAGAGAAAGAGAGAGAAAGAAAGGAGGGAGAAAGAAGGATAAGAGGGGTGAGCGGGGGAGGACACACAGAGACAGAAAGACAGGACCGGAGGACCGACAGACAGAGAGAGAGACAGAGAGAGAGGGCAGACAGAGAACGCAGACAACCAAATGGCCCTTGAATGTCCACCTGGGGGAGACTTCAAGAGAGAGAGAGGGGGGGGTTTGGGGGATTGGGGAGGGTCAGACACAGGACTGCGCCTTAGCTGCTCAGAGTCCCCCCCCCAAGAAAGGGTCAAAGGTTGAACTCTCCCCGGCTGGCAACGAGGGGTGTGTCCAGCAGCGGCCCTGTGCAGACGTCACATGAACAAAGACAGACAGACTGACGCACTGTAACAGAAAAAAATAGGGGTTTTAAAAAAGCAAGGGGAGAAAAAGGAAAAAAGAAGAGGCACAGAGACAAGAGAGAATACGGCGAGACAAACTTGGGCACGGAAAACCGTTGACGTGGAAGACTGGAGCTGGGCGTGGAGCGACCGGGAGACATGAATGAAACATGAAGGCAGTGTTTCATGTGTCACATGTGATGGCAGAGCGTTAACGACATGGAAATGGGGCAGAATGAGCACCTTCAAAAACACACACACAGATACACACACACACACACACACAAAGGCTACCACCAGCTGACAGCTCCCCTCCCCGACAGAAAATCACCAACTGTGCTCGCTTACACAAATATTCACACACGAACACTCACTTATTCAAACACATTTGAACACACACACCCACTCTCACACACACATATTCTCACACATGTGTACATTCGCACATGCCTCCCACTCACTGTTCCCCCTCTCTCTCACTCTCTCACACACACACACACACACACATCCATAGACACACAAACACAAAACCACATTTTATAATCAGAGGCTGTAGCCTAGTAACCAGGAGTGCCATCGCCGGCTGTCCTCTCCCATGATGCACCACTCACCGCACGGCCCGGACTGCTTGATGGGGATGGGAGCCTTGGCCTGGCATTCGGCGCGGCGGCGTTCGCAGTCATTGCCGTAGGTGTTCCCATCTTTGCCGCAGATGGGCTTGTAGGTGCCGTCACACTGGATGGGCTCACAGGAACAGTGGGCGCCCATCAGCTCCACCACACACACCGCGTTGAACTTGCACTCCTCACGGCAGTCCTCTGGAGACAAGACAATGCAGACACACACATACACACACACGTCAGAAGAGATAATGCAGCACAACAAATCCAATGCGAAACAAACTGAGTAACGGCTGGTCTGACTCTCTCTCTCTCTCTCTCTCTCTCTCTCTTTATCTCTCTCTCTCCCTCACTTGCTCATTCAATCAGCCTCTTCATACTGATACACTTAGGGCTTTGAATTAATTACCATCCTTGATTGTTTAATCAATTATCTAATTCCATTCTGATACGTTGGGATAGCTCATTTCTTTCTCCCTCTCTCTTTACTTCTCTCTCTCTCTCTCTTTCATCCACCTCTCATAGCATTGTTAAACTGTCATAGTCGAGCTGCGCCATGATATAATTACTACGTTCTCTCATTTACTTCATGAATGTTCTTCTGCGCTACAGATCGCTCGGATCTGTCATCTGAGCCGGACTGCTGCGTTACAACTGATGTGACAGACTGGAGAGACAGGAGCTCATTAAGGGAGGCAGGGCTGATACCTCCACTGTTTTTTCCCTTTGCTTTCTATTTATAGTTGGGCTGCAGCAGCAACTGACTGCCGATCAGTTTTTCAGGGGCGAGAGTGTGCGGCTTTTGATGTGATGAGAAACAAACACGAGAGAAATAGAGAGAGAGAGAGATGAGCATATGCAGCACAGGCAGAGTCAAATTTAGAAGCATTAACACACACACACCCATCTCATACACATTCTTATTGGAGGCAGGGATTTAAGTGTTTGTCACAAGGAGATGACTACTTACTTGTGGACACAGCTTGTTCCCAAGCATGATAGAGGAGCCGGGACACTTTAGTCATTCATTAACAACAGCTGTTTTCAGCCTCACCCACCATCCCACAAACACACACAGACACACACGCAGGCACGCACACACACCCGCACACAAACACACACACACACACAAGCACAAATGTCCCTTACAAAAAGACACATGACACATATAACTATCCTCTCCACTCACACAGCTGCAAAACACACACACATGCACACATACACACACACACACACGCACACACACACACACACACACTCGCGCACAGACACTCAGCATATCACATGACTGCGAGAGAACAACAGCCTATACACACTCAATACCATCCAGTTGCAATCTCACATACAGGTCAAGACAAGGAGACATTGAGACACTATTCGCACAACAGCAATGCAGTGTACAGAAGATCTCACTTTCTCTCTCTCCCTCTCTCTCTCCCTCTCTCTCCCCCTCTCCCTCTCCCTCTCCCTCTCCCTCTCCCTCTCCCTCTCCCTCTCACTCTCCCTCTCACTCACACACACACACACACACACACACACACACAGATACATCACTCCTCAACCCCAATAGCATCTACACATCTGTGGGCTGCAGATACAGTAGAACCACAATGCACCTGATGGCTCCTGACAGGAAAATTGGATTCAGGAGATTGGTATCATGTGGACATGACAGCACTAGCCCGACTTCATTTATCCTACATATCACTAGCGCTGCTTCGACTAAAACAAATCTAAAAAGGGACCTAAAAGGATCTTCGCATCAAGAGAGAGAGGGATAGAAAAGGAGGGACAAAGAGGAGTGGGGGAGTGAGTGAAGAGAGAGAGAACAATAGATAAGAGAGAGAACCCCCCCCCCCCCAAAAAAATGGGTGCCCTAGGTCTCACCCTGCCTCCTGCAGTGGCCGGGGTGGATCTTGCGGAGGTCGAGGCCCTTCTGCATGGCGGTGCGCTGCATCTCACAGTCGCTCTTGTATGTGTGTCCATCGCTGGCGCACAGGGGCTGGGGGTCGGGGGCGCAGGACTCGGGCGGGCTGTAGGTCATGGGCTCGCGGGTGCGAGGCTGCACACGGCACGCCGAGTTCAGGCTGTTCTGGGAGTCCTTGCATGGGTCTGAAAGAGAGAGGGAGGGAGGGAGGGAGGGAGAGAAAGGGAGGAAAGATCACACATAAGCAGGATTAGTGTCCGATGTGAAATACAGTTCCCCAGGGGGACCGTGTCGGACAGTTATGCCCGTAGACCACAACATCGCTCCTCATTGATCGCACTGATGTGTGTGTGCCGGGCCCGACCACCGCCTCAGCGGAGCAGACGACCACGCGGGCGAGGGAACGAGCGGGGCCGCCGCCAGCTCTCCCAGGCCAAGACCAGCTAATCTGACAGATAATCTTCGGCGCGTGCCCGCACCAAAACTCCTCCAGCCTAATCACTGTTCGGGAGAGCTTGCTGTCAGATGAACTTTGTGGGCTGAGAGGAGAAAGAAGAAAAATGCTCCAGCTTCAGAATGTGACAAGATGTCTGAAGGCGTTGACAGGAGCCAAATGAGCACTGAGCAGGGCTTTGATGGAGGCTTTGTTGCCCTTGGTAGAGGCTGTTGGAAGCGGGGTGCTGAGGCTGGGGCTGGGGAGGGGAGTGGAGGGGTAGGAGGGGAAGGGGAGGTGTTGGCAAGTCCAGGCTGGAAGAATGCCTCTATCAGCCATAATCATAACACAATCCCCTCGATGATGGTTATTGAAATAAGCGCGACAGCTTTTCCCAGCCCCTACACTTTGCCGCCTGAAAGGAAACAAAGGATTTATC
>NC_137914.1:17936960-17976960 GCF_963457725.1 Sprattus sprattus
CACACACACACACACACACACACACACACACACACACACACATACATCCTTGTGACCATACATAGACACACAGTCATGCATTAATACACACACCCACAGAGAGACCTCGAGGCTCCCCACTCTGGGCTTGCCATCCCGGAAACAGATGGCAGAGTAGGAGGTGGATCACCCAGGGCTGAATAGGTACTTGACACTTGACTAGACTAGAATTCTGTGGTCACAGCTGGCTGGCAGTACAAACAAGTTGCTTTAATTTAGGCCAAAAAGGGGCCGATTCAAGCAGGCTTTGCATTCGGAATCCGTTCTCCACTGCTATGCTCCAGTGTGCATGTGCACATCACAGACAAGCTAATCAGGAGCTTTCTTTGCAACGGCCTTTGTGCCATTTTTTTGCAAGACAAAAAAAAAGAGAGAAAGTGCCAATTTCCCACCCGAGAACGGCGTTTCCATTTCTTATTAAACACCTCGGCACTGCGGAGTGACTTTTAATTCAGCCTAAACAAGGGGATGGAACTTCTCATTTAACAGAAATCAGCCGCTGCATTTGATGCGCTCGCCGCCCTGCCCACCATTAAATGACTTCTGTTATCATTTCTTGGGGTGGCGGGGGGGGGGGGTGGGATAAATATTCATGAGTGCCACTGAAAGCCATACCGGCGGCAGCAGCCCTGGGGACCCCTGCCTTTCTGAGCAGGGGCCGTTTTCATTTCCTACACCGCGCGCTCCTACCGCCGCTGCCCGACCGACTCGCTGATATCACCTATTGTTGCTCTCTTTTCTTTCCGCCCCTCTCATTTTTGGCGCGGGCGTTTGTTTATGAGGCTTTAATCACTCGCAACAGGAGTTCTGTTTTGGCTGGGGGGTGGGTTAGGGAGACGTGAACGTGGTGCTTGGACAGGACTGCCGAGTTTGAGAAGTCTTCTTTCTCCAGTGCTCCCAGAAGGCTGTGCGATGCACGTTCTCTTTTCGACGACGGCAACACATGGAGCGCACGGCGAGCGGTGGGAGCATACTAATCAGCATTCTACCATCGGTGGAGCTTTGTTGCATTGCTTGATCAAAGCCAAGGTATATACCTGACTCCTTCAAAAAAAGAGAGATGGAGACCTGAAGAGAGAAGGAGTGGGGGAGAAAGAGGGAAGAGTCCCCCTAGCTACTCTTGACACTTCTTTTGTTTTCACTTTTATGAGCTGGATACGCTCACGAAAGAACCTCATTTCTTGTCTTCGTCGAGGCACGTTCGAGAGATCTCTCGAGACCCCGAAGAAATCTTGTGAGCAGGCCTGTGGTTATCAATGCAATGCCTGTCACAGATGAAAAGCGGCTCTGACGATGATGTTTTATTTTCAATAATTAAGCAGCTGACGCGCGAGCGGCTTCTCTGAGCGCATTTTTCAGTTTCATACAACTCAGATGACGAAGTCTTAGGTACAAATTCTCCTGCACTTAAAAAAGAACTTAAAATCCACCCACCCATTCACCCATTGACCACCCCCTCATTCAACCAACAGCATATCATGTCAAAACAACCCAAATCTGAGCAATAGTATGTCATTTCTGCTTAAAAGCTTGCCCTGATGACAGCCCCCTTATTGGAACTGACATGTCATCATCACCACAAAAAACATCTGACAGATATTCACACATCAGCCACTGCCTTTCGGCTCGGAGCCTTGACTTCAGTTCCGAAGCCATAGTGCCACACAGAGGACAGTGCCAGGTGCGGGGACAGAGAGAGGAAAGGAGACTGTCGGGCAAGAAAAAGCAAAAAAGCGCAACGCTGAAATGCGATATGATATGAGAGGGTCGGGGTGGGGTGGGGGGGTGCAAGCAGCCTGTGCACAGGCATAAGCCACTTCCAAGAGTGGAGCTCTGTTTGCTTTGTGACAGTAAACAGAATTCGCCTCCCACTCCTTGAACCCATTAAATAATAGTCCGGGGCATTTTTTCTTTTTTGACGGAGCAGGGCTGCAGCACGTTGACAAGCAGGGCAGGAGGAGAGGCGGCTTTGATTTGAATGCTGAGAGGCCGTCCGGTTAAGCTGTTGTTGCCGCCTTGGCCGGCACCGCCGCTGCTGCTGCTACCTCCCCGCCGCATTAGCAGAGATAAGCCTGCCTCTCAGACTCAGACAAGGAGGCAAATTGCCTGTAAGGATGTGACTGGCGTAACAAGGACGGCCAACAACTTCTGGGATCTGCAGCAGCTCATAGACTTTCCGTGCTCTTTAGCATTATTTCACAGTCTGAGGTACACTTGCAAGCTTGTGCATTACAACTAAGCTCCATTCCAGGTGTACGTCGGATGCCCCCAGCTATTTTAACCATTCCATATAGAATAACAACAAAGCCAAAGTAGCTCCTAATTTTGTATTAATTTCCAATGAATCAGCACACACACACACACACACACATATGCCCGTGCTCTTTAGAATTATTTCACAGTCAAAATATATATATTTATTCAGACTCATTTGAAATTAATAAAAAATTGTACACCTGGCACGGAGCTTAGTTGAATGCACAAGCTCGCAAGTGTATTGAGTACTTCCACTTACAGCTAACCCAACCTACATTACAACTACCGACAAGCTGACACAGCTCTCTCCAGAGTATCTCCCACCCCAAAAGTCTATCTATCTTCTTCTCAATCTGAATCTGCATCTTCATCTTCAATCCCTGTTTCAAAATAAAACTCCCTTCACACTGCATGCTTCACATTTAACAAATACGCCTTTCAAAGCTGACAAATCAATTTTGATGGCCTAGATGGTTTTATTGGAAATCTGTAGTTCACAGGGGAGAACCTGTGTTCAAAGTTAAAAAGAGGCTATTAACATTTTAATTGAAATGTACTTCTTTTGTGTTGATTCTTCATGAATTCAGTGAATTCACATATAAATATCCATCATTACAAGCTTCAGTGTTAAGAAGAAAAAGTGATTAATAACAGCAAATTGTACAATTAATAAGTTAATGATTTTTTTTTAAATTTAGCGATATTGTATATTTATTTATGTATTTATATACATATTTTTCTTTCTCTTCATACTCACACACATATATACAAACATACAGACTTGCACAGACGCTTACTTTTTTGGTATTGTTACGGCTAACTTATTTTGAAACCTTGAGATGTTTCTCACAGCCAATTAAGTTCTCTCCCCAAGCACGGCGGCACAGAAGTGTTTGCCAGGTCGAGATTTCGATAATGAGAGGAAAGAGGAAGAAGACTGCAGTATGGGCACATTTAATTCACAACAGAGTAATGGAGACACAATAAGGCCTGCACAGAGAATATGAAAGAGCAAGGAGAGAGAATGAAAGAGAGAGAGAGAGAGAGACAGAGAGAGAGGGAGAGAGAGAGAGAGAGAGAGAAGGCACACAGAGCTCATAGATATAAGAGTAAAGGGGGGGGGTAAAAGGCAAACATGCACTCAGAGATGGAGTGATGGTTACGGAAGGAGAGAGCGAAGGTGAGAGAGTGAGTAAAGGACTGATTCTATGTCTGCTTCTTCTCCAGCTCCCTGGCTGTGTGTTTTGCTGTGCTCCCATGGGTTGTTGCTGAGGTTTATTAAAAACTCATCTCAGCTAAGAGAGGTAACTGTGTCAGTGAGCATCACACAGGAGATAGACGGAGTGGAAGAGAGAGAGAGAGAGAGGTAGAGAGAGAGAGAGTGAGTGAGAGAGAGAGAGAGAGAAGAGAAGAGAAGAGAGACTGGCGTCTGTGCTGGCATAGCAACAAGTAGAGGAGGAGGAGAAGGAGAAAGCAGAGGGATAACCAGGCAACCGGGGCTCGCCACCTGTCTGATTCTTATGTCTGCCATTGCACTTTGCTTCAACTGATAGGAAGAGAACTGATGGAGGAGCACTGACACACACCATCCGAAGCCAACCACCAGGGCCAACCCCTACCACACACACACACACACACACACACACACACACACACACACACACACACACACACACACACACACACACACACACACCACACACACACACACACACACACACACACACACACACACACACTCATACCCTACCGAACATCCACATCCTCCAGTGCAACACCACCCCACCCTCCCCCCAGCCGTCCCTTGTCAACCCAGTAGCTGGGAGATGATTCATTCTTTTGATGTAGTTCTTCAAAGGGCTTGTTTGACTGCAGCTGTCTTCCTCTTTTACATGCTTCCCTGTTACCCTTGAATACAGAAAATCGGGCCCAAAAACTGGTAATGCACGCGCTCTCTCGGCTCAAGGGTTGTGGCATTCTTTGCTCTTTCATTCTCTCTCTTCCTCTCTCTCTCTCTCTCGCTCTCTCTCTCTCTCTTCTGACTTGTGGCAGCTGACACAAACACCAACACAAGTCAGCCGCGTAGTATTTCAAAGTGGAATCTCTGCATGGCCACAGTTGACCCCAGGGGATTTTCAGTCATGGTCTCTCTCTCTCTCTTTCCCACTTTCTATCACTCGCTCGCTCTCCATTTTTTCTGTACTGAAGACAACAACACAACATTTTTCTCGCTACTGCATCATTGCATCATTTGCCTAGGCGAGCTGAACCCGAGTGCCTGCAATGTGTGTGTGTGTGTTACTCTGTGTGTGTGTGTGTGTGTGTGCATGTGTCTGTGTGTGTGTGTGTGTGTGTGTGCATGTGTCTGTGTGTGTGTGTGCATGTGTCTGTGTGCACGTGTGTATGTGTGTGTGTGTGTGTGTGTGTGTGTGTGTGTGTGTGTGTGTGTGTGTGTGTGTGTGTGTGCCAGCACATGTAGCAGTTGGCACGTCCTCTCAGAACTGGGGTGGAAAGTAATCGGAGTGCAGACGAGCATGTATAAGCCCAATGTAAAACACAGCCATAACAACAGGAGGTGCTTACAGTACAAAAGATTGAACAATTTCTGTTAGGACTACATGCCACACCACCCAGTAAACACGGGGGAGGGCAGGGGGGCTACAATGGGGTCAGGACAGTAACATAAAGAGGCAACAAATGTGAACAAACACAGCAGACATGGAGATCACACATGTTGTTTTTTCGGGTCAGCCTGTTATGTTTGATATCCACGCAATGGAAATACCACAGCCTGTGATGGTGGTGTGTTCATTATAAATGAGAATAGGAGCCTAAATATACTTAACATGTTTTATAATGTTGTGTAAATGAGCTGCCAGGTGCAAATTATATTCAAGCAATTTAAAAAAAAAAAACACTTTTACTGAGTTTACTTTTTTCCATTTTGCTTCTCGCTACTCGCTACTAGAAATGACAGTCATGCCACAAAGTATCGTCTAGTCCTCCAAAACGCCTGCACTTCAAAGTAAAATATGAAGGGGATTTGATCAAATCCTGACAAAATCAGTCATTTATTTCTAGGTGACATTCCTCCTCTCATCTCTCATTTTCTCTCATCTGTCTTTTTCTCTCTGGAGATCTCTCAGATTTGTGCGTGAACATACACACAAACACACACACACACACATACACACACATATACACACACACTAACTCACTGCCAACAGACATATCCAAAACACAACCCCCAACAGACACACAGAAACAGTACGTCGCACACGAGGTACAAGATACATATACATATACCTGGACATGTCCACACATGCACACACGCACACACGCACACACACACACACACACACACACACACACACACACACACACACACACACACACACACACACACACACACACCAGGCCATGACACCAAGACAAACGCACAAACCCAACACACACAGATGTGTACACACATGAGTAAAACAACCACATGCGAAGCTTGAGAAAAAAAACCCACAATTACTCCATTTCTTCTGTTAGCAGTAAGCAGACAGAACTACAGCAGAACTAGGCTGCAATGCAAAGCCCAGTGAAGAGAATGAGGACATGAGGGACAGGGAGTCTGTCCTCTATGCGCACCCTCACATCAAAAGGACTCCACTGATTGTTGCACCAGCGCTGGGCTCTTCAATGGATGGTTGATGTGGGCTGAAAATGGTTTAGAGAGTGCTTTAGAGCCAAACAAACAAAACAAGCTGAAGCTAAAGCTGAACCTGTTCGGCACTCACAGCTCCCGTTCACCTGAAGCTTGGCCGGGAGGGACGGGGGCGACGTCACCTCTGGAGAGGCTGCGGGCTTCACTTAGGACCAGGACAATTTGCAGGTTTGTCCCCAGACTGTCCGCTTTCAGTGCAGCCTAAAAGCTACGGGTACTTCTGCCATCTGGAACTAACTTGAGGGTTAACTTACCAGCTGTCACTGTGTGTGTGTGTGTGTGTGTGTGTGTGTGTGTGTGTGTGTGTGTCTGTGTGTGTGTGTGTGTGTGTGTGTGTGTGTGTGTGTGTGTGTGTGTGTGTGTGTGTGTGTGTGTGTGTGTGTGTGTGTGTGTGTGTGTGTGTGTGTGTGTGTGTGTGTGTGTGTGCTTCCACTCAATTTCTTCGATCACATATTTACATGTAAATATCTGTCATCTGTCATCCAATTTGCCTTCCTGTCAAAGCACATCTTGCACTGGGTTCTTCTGTATAAGCAAGTGACTTGCCAAGTAAATAAGATCATTCCCTTCTCTTTGTTTGACATTTTGGACTTTCAGAAAAGGCTTTATGACCCCTGCTGAGACACATCCAGCACTGTGTGTAATTTGCTGTTAGCTATGCTTTCAAGGTCAAACATGAAGTCATCAGAGGTGGATTGTGACTGTCAATGTACCTTACCGACCACTGAAATTGCAAATATTCAGTATCTGGTTACATTTTGAGTGAAAATAGTCTCAGAGTATGTTGGCTACCTAGTGTATTTACCAAGTAATGATAAATGTTTATGCTAGCCTTTACACTGCTATTCCACAGGCAGTCTGACAAGCTGGCATGTTGGCTTTGAGCCAGCTACTCTTACTTTGCGGATATTAACTAAAGTAAATAATTATTCCATACACACAGCTTCTCCCAAACTGCAATAACAGCTATCTTTCTTCTGTTCTGAGTTTACCCCATACCTAACTGCACTTGCTCTGCTGCCATTTCAGCATGTTTTTGTGGCTCTGTAGCTGGGTTTGCCTTTTGATTTAAGGTCTGTGATATCTAAACCTAGTATCCAGGCTCAAGCTCAATTATTCCGGACTTGTCTATAAAATCTACACTTTCATTAGGAAAACTATGCATATGTTGGCAGAAATACACCTCTACAAATAGGCCCCTAAATTGCCAATGTAGTCTTTGCCCTAGGAAACCTATCTGAATGCCCTGTGGGTCCCCTGCTCAGGCTATTGTTGCATTTCCAATATGGTCTTTGTGTGTGGCAGTGGTGGCTGAGGGATAACAATGCATTATTCAGCCCAATCAAATGCATAAATACATGAGCAAAAAGTTGTAAAACGCAGCCGCTGCCAGGCATTAGGCTGGGGTGGGGGGTGCTGAGAAAGCGGCGGTGTTTCGGTGTGCGAGGCCCCGCCATAATCTGCGTTATCTCCCCTAAACACGGCTGCTTGTGAGGTGCAGAGCAAAGACGGAGGGAGGGAGGAGGGAGTGGGGAGAAAGAGGTATGAGGAGAGAGAGGAGGGTGGATGGTGAAGAACAAAGAAATAGGAGAAGGGGAGAAAAAAACTGGGGAAAGTGAAGGAAATGTGCTGAGGAGAAAGGAGGAGACAAATAGGATGGGCAGAGAGAGAGAGAGATAGAGATTGACAGAGAGAGAGAGAGAGAGAGAGAGTGACAGAGAGACTGACAGAGAGAGAGAGAGAGAGAGAGAGAGAGAGAGAGAGAGAGAGAGAGAGGATGGAGTGACAGAATGGGGGGGGGGGGGGGGCAATAAGATGGACGAAGAGCATAACAAAGAAAGAAAGCGATAGTGAGGGAGCGAGAGAAGGAGAAAGAGAAAGATGGAGAGAGAGAGCCGGCAGGATTTTTCTTTTTTTTAACAAGTATCACAGCATGGCAGAGGATGAACAGGGGAATGAAGCCTGGAGATAGGATTCACCAACTCCATTACAATGTGTGGGTACAAGCCTCACTCTGCAGTAAGGAGGCATACACAGCGTATGTGCATCAGCGTGTGTTTGGGAGCGTGTGTGTGTGTGTGTGTGTGTGTGTGTGTGTGTGTGTGCACATACAAGCGTGTGTGGTTTAAAACCCCTATAAAGGTGCATACCAAACAGCGGACCAACGCCGGTGGGGAGGAAAAGCAGGGATTAGATATTTATGAATACCCTTCAAACTCACCTTTCACTACCAATCCACCCCCGCCCCCATCCATTCTCAACAGAGGGGAGCTATCTGCACACATCGGCAGAAGGGATTAGAGCGTCTCGCGTGTGTGGAGCGCAGCCCAACGCTGCGATGCCAGTCAGGGGGGCGGGGGTGGGGGGGTGGGAGAGGAGAGAGGGCAGAGACAGACGTGTGGGGTGATATGGAAAAGGCCTAAAGAGGGGGGAAAAAGTGAGGACTGAATAGAATTGTGATTAAAAAAGGGGCGCGGTGACAAACTGAAGCGGTAGCCGGTGAATAGGAGAAGCGCGACTGAGCGAGAGGCCACCCGGAGGCATGTTCTTCGGAGAATATACGCGGGTGATTTATGTTGGCTGTACGCGGGCTCATTATAATCCCTGGGAATATTGAGATATTCAGACGCATATGATACAATGAGCGGAGCACTCGCACCCATAGAGACAGCAGATTGGCAGGGCACTTGGATGTATTAGAGAGCATTATGTTCGGCAGATTAACCCGTTGTTGTGACGCTGATGAGCTCGTGAGTGGAGTAGAGGGGCTTCTGTAAGCTGTGCGCAGTGTGTGTTTGTCTGTGTGGGTGGGTGGGTGTGTGTGTGTGGTTGGTAGAGGCAGATCTGGGGTGACAGATGGGGTAACTGGCCAGAGGAGGGATAGGGAGAATAGAGTTCCTTGTGGAGAGGACAGGTAAGCAGGGTGAGCGCACACACACACACACACACACACACACACACACACACACACACGCACAGACACACAAACACACCAGAAGGAAGAGGGAGAAAACTCATTTACAATAGGGGGCAAGGGCCTGGCCGGACGCCGGAGAGGCGCAGCAGGCGCAACAGCAGCAGCAGCAGTAACAGCAGCAGTGGCAGGCCCCCTCTGGAACTCCAACTCCATCGGCGCTGCGCTTGTCACCCGAGGCCGCGAGGCCCCGGCTGAGTAACGACCTGTCAGCAGGAACAATCGGCTGGCGGTAGGGGAATGGAAGTTAGCTTGCGCCGCACGTCCCCCGCCGGGACCCTGCGACGAGCCCTTCCTCGCGGGCACCTCCCCGGGAACATAAATCAGCCTCTCTGCCTCTTCTCCGACGCCCTAACAGCCGCTTAACTGGCATGGCCCCATCTGTGAGCCACAGCTGGTTCTAGAGCAGCCTGTTACCAATGGCATCCTCTTCTCCCCTCCACGTACACACCCCAATCCACACAGACACACACATGAACACACACACACACACACACACACAAACCACCCTCCCCCATACGAAACACTGAAAACTCTGTTGAGCTGAAGTTCCAAAGATGTGAGATATCTCTACGGTCTGAGCTGGCAAAAAAAAAAAAAAGCGAACCGAAGAGGAATAAGAAAAAGTTTAGAAGGGCAAAAAAATGCTTTTCATGTTTAACGCATTGGGCGCTCCTATCAGAGATAAGGAATCAAAGCCAGCGCTTCAATCACGGCAGGGCCTTTCTATGCAACACATCTTGAAAGGTGCCCAAAGGAGCGTTTTCTCACCTTTTCACAGCCAGGCACCAGGCCCCGATGCACGCACACACACACACAGAATGCCTCTCTCCGTCGCAAACAACTCTCTGCGACGTGCAAAGTGGCTGAGAGCTGCAGTGGGCGCTCGGCACGTCCAATCACATCACGTCAATTTAAAGATGCCAAATGACGACGACTGAAATCAGCAAGAGACCTCTCAATGAAAGGAGCACAGTTTTTAAGTGGCGAGAGGGAAGAAACTGGCATTGATTTCTCCTCTGAAAAGCCAGAGGTGGTAAAAGATAGAGCTCTCGAGGCCCTTGGCTCCCTCTCACGCCAGGCCGTGCCTCAGCGGACCAGGCTGTTTCTCTGGGAAATGTCCTGGCTCCGGTGTTGCCTACCTGGCATCCTGGCGGGCCAAGATCTGACAGGGACAAACAAACTGTCCTGGCTTTGTCAGAGAGCCCAGCAGAGAGCCTGTTATGAAACGGGGCAAGCTAAGTTAACACGCTACTACTGCTGTTTGTTTGTCATCCCATGGGTCAGGTGTGTATGACTGGCCTCAAGTCAGCTTGTCGTAATAGAGAGAGAGAGAGAGGTAGTGGAAGAGAGAGAGAAAATGGCAGAGAAAGAGAGAGGAAGATGAATGCTCTAATGGCCTGGGGAGTCCATGCACTTCAATCCAGTATGGCTTTGCACATGATCAATCCGCGGATCGACCTCTGGCTGCCAGACTGCGCCGGGCCCCGGGAACAACACCGCACTTCAGTGCCCGCCGCACCACACCTCGCTCCGTTCCCACGTTCCACAAGACTGCCACCCTGAAATGAGGCTTCTGTGGACACCCCACCGCCAGCTGGAGACATTGTTTACCCAGCACCTAGTCCAATATTATGAGAACGAACACGCTCCCTTGATCTGGTTTAAAAAGGGAGCCAATTTTTTTCTGTATCAGCCCCCCCCCCCCCCCACCTCCACCCCCACCCCACCCCACATACACACATTGTCTCTATCGTCTATCAGATACACTCTCTCACTCTACTCTCTCTCTCTCACTCTCCTCTTTCTCTCTGCCTCACTCTCGTTTGTGCACTACTGAACCATAACCTGGCAAGTGCCTCTTCTTTTTATCCCCTCTCTGCCTGGGAGGTGTGCTGCAGCTCGCCTGCACTCGAGCTGTGATTTAAACACACTGGGCTTTTAATTCACATGGCTGCCCAGTTCCTTTATCTGGACGGCACCCAGCCCAGCCCAGCCCAGCCCAGCCTTACGGTCCGGCGATAAATGTAACCTCTTTGTCGCCACATTGCCCATTTCATTAGGAAAATTGCAGGGAGAGCTGCTCAACCATGCCCGTCTTTCGGAAGTGATTTTAAAAGAGGAGAGAGATGTGGAATGAAACCACAGTATATTAAATTAAAAATAAATAAACCCAAACGTGAAACTTCGGTGCTGTTTGCAGTCCTCGCGCTGTTAAGAGACTTGCGTACTCCTCCCAGTCTCCATGGTGCTGCTGTCCACCTACAGCTGGCTCTCTGGCTCTCCTTTACTCTCCTCTTCCATCTCTCTTATAAACTCTCCCTCCCTCTCTCTCCCTCTCTCTCTCTCTCTCTCTCCCGCTCTCTCCCTCTCTCTCTTTCTCCATCATGTGTGCCTTGGTAATTATGGCTCTTTGAAGGTTTGGTACGTCATGTTCCACCGGCTCTCATAATTACTGCTCTTGCTGGCAAGGCTTGCAGTCACAGGGGCTGCTTAATAGCATGACCAAGCCAACACAGACGTCAGCTATTACTTATCATTCAGGCAAATGCAGAAGAACACAAAGGAGTACACTGGGCTGGCAGACCCCCAACCTCGTCTGGAGGAAGGAGACTGTTTTTTTATGAATATGCTAATAGGAGATGATAAGTGGCAAATGTGCAGGTTTTGGAGTTTGTCATTATGTTTCCAAAGTGCAGAGTCACTGTGTGTGTGTGTGTGTGTGTGTGTGTGTGTGTGTGTGTGTGTGTGTGTGTGTGTGTGTGTGGCATTGTATGTTTGTGTGTTGTGCAAGTTCATGAGGAACCAAGAGTGAGAGTGTTTATGTGCCTGTGGGAGGGCATTCGGGTGTGTGGCTGTATTTATAAATGTAGACATACGTATGTCTGCTCTGTGTGTGTGTGTGTGTGTGTACTGTACACACTGCTGTGTGAGGGTGTGTTTTAGTGTTACTCACAGCATGGTCCCTTGCGCAGCACTTTGATGCGTCTCTGCAAGTTGCATTGTGCCTTGTCCAGCTCACACTCGTTGGAATAGGTGGAGGAGTCCGAGCCGCAGACGGGGGCCACCACCGACGGACACGTGGTCCTCTTACACACACACTCGCCCTTGGATGGATCCGTCGCGTTCCTCTCGCACACGGCTCCGAAACCGCACAGCATGCCTCTGCAGCCTGCCAGACAGGTAAACAAGACCAGTACAGTGTTACTTTCACCACCATAAGAACAACAACAACAATAACAACAACACACAACAGCGTTTCCATTAAACATATCGTAACTGGACTTGTGGAGTCCACAGACACATTTGTAAGTGTTCAGATTTTAGCATATGACATTGGCTTCGAGGGGGGAGCAAAGCTTCAGTGGCGAGGCGCTCCTTCTCCCCGGATGAATTTGAATGAGAATCAGTGACTGGGACTAGGCTCTGGACAGACTCGCTGCTGAGAGGGCCCCGAGGGGCTGATCTTAAAAGAGTTCCGCTCTCAATCTCTCCCTCCCCTGTCTCTGGAACTCTCTCTCTCCCTCCCTCTCCATCTCTCTCTACTTGTCTCTGGAACTCTCTCTCTCCCTCCCTCTCCATTTCTCTCCCCCTCCCTCTCCATCTCTCTCTCCTTGTCTATGGAACTCTCTCTCCCCCTCCCTCTCCATCTCTATCCCCCTCCCTCTCAATCTCTCTCTCCCTGTCTCTGGAACTCTCTCTCTCCCTCCCCCTCCATCTCTCTCTCCCCTTCCTCTCTCCCTGTTACACTCTCTCCCTCTCCATCTCTCTCCTCCTTCATCTCTCTCTCTCTCTCTCCCTCGTCCTGGTGCCTCTGAAGTCCAATGTCACCGCGTGCCCTCCGGCCATGCTGAGCTCTTATCGCCGGCTCCCAGGCCACACTGGGGATGCAGACGCGTGTCCACACTGATTGCCCAGCAGCAGCCTGGCCTCTCCCCTCCTCCCCTTCTCCTCAACGCTGACTTCCCTCGGCTGATGTGGGGGGGTGGTGGTGGTGGTGGGGCGATGTTAGAGGGGGTTCACTAAACCT
Organism: Sprattus sprattus; assembly: GCF_963457725.1. NCBI lineage: Eukaryota > Metazoa > Chordata > Actinopteri > Clupeiformes > Clupeidae > Sprattus > Sprattus sprattus. The sequence continues at coordinate 17,949,972 of NC_137914.1, forward strand.
TATCTCCTTCTCTCTCACTCTCTCTTTTCTGCTCTTGCCCTGTCCCTCTTGCTCCCTCTCTCCATCCTTCTGTTGCCCATTCTCTCCATCTTCCTGACAGGTGAGGGCTTATGTCTATGTTAGGTCCAACAGGCCTCAGATAGACTCGCCTCACTATGACGCAGTCTAAGAAACACATGGAGGGGTGGTAGAGATGGTTGTGTGTGTGTGTGTGTGTGTGGGGGGGGGGGGGGGGTGGGGTGGAGGTGTAGGGATTGTGTGCAACCTGAAACATCTAAGACTGACAGCCATCTCTGGCTCAAACCTTTTGGTAGAGACACAGAAAGAGAGAGGGAGAAAAAGCAAGAGCATGTGTATGTGAGAGAGAGAGAGAGAGAGAGAGAGAAAACAAACAAAGATCGAAGCACCCTACATACAAAGGCAGGCATACCATGTTCCCGCACCCCCCTCCCACCCCCGTCCTGTGTGGAGCGGTATGGGGAATAGCGCGACAGGCTTCCCCTTTGTAACTCTGAAGCTGCCGCTGTCACTCAGACATGCTCACACACTACCTGCCAACATTGTTTTCCTGCACTGAGCCTGTCACCCGTGACGCTGAACAAGAACCTCTTGAAATTCATCGGCAGAAAGTGATATGTGCGGCGCATTGTTGAAACAGGCTAAGTCCTGCCCAGGGTCGGCTGCTTCTACCCGTAGTTGTATAAGGGGCCAAGAAAGGTCTGCTCCTCTGGGACTTGTAGGCTGAAGTTTAGGAGGTTTAAGTGTCAACCTTCCATATGACCCATGCAATACACACCCTTCCACACACAAGCACACACACACACATCCTTTCACATACAAGCACACACACCCTTCCACACACAAGCGCATACACATCCTTCCACACGTACACACTTACAAAAAAAAAAGAGGATACAGCCTCACTATGTACAAGGAGGGCCTCTACCCACCATAAAACGAAGAACAGTGCAGACAGGTGTACACACGGGCAATCTAGCCCAAAAATCCAGCTCAGAATCTCGCAATAACTTCTCCACACTGTAGAGCGTACCACTACCTGAAGTATAATTGCTGTCAGTGAGAGGGAACATTTTGACTTGAAGTCTGCTACTCGCTGACCTGCATGGAGAGGCGTTTATCAAATATAGATGCAATAACGAATGTTGCCTCGCGCACCTGAGTCTGCCATCAAATACGTTGAATGGCGTAGAAGCGGGCAACAAATTGAAAAAAATGCTCAGAGCAAAGGAGCCGCAAATAACAGCTTTGATACAGAAAAAAAAATGCCAGAAGATGAAGAGAAATGAGAGGCAGCACTAACTCCACAGCTACAACACTCTCATGGAATGCCAAACAGCGTGAGGCTACTGGTTGAGTATGGAAACAGGGCTACGTTCAGAAAAAGACACGCTCAGGCAAAAGGCAAATGAAAAGGCTTCGAGGAAGTAGGGGGGCGAAGGAGCAGAGGAATTATTTTAAAAATAAAAAGAGACAGATGAATTTTGAAAAAGAAAGTGTGAGGTGCACAGATCTCGTCACGTCAGTCTCTCTGCTCTTCTCTCTTTTCCTCTCACTCGCCGGCTCCCTCACTTTTTTCCGGGGCAGCGTGGTGAGAGAAATGAATAAGTGAACAGACTGTCCTGCTGTCCTGCATAAATGTTAGTCTCAGAGTTTCACAGAGGACTTGAGGTAGGGGAAGGCCGACAATTTCAAACGGCAATAGAGCTAGCTGGTGCTAATACCTCGGTTCGCCACTTGCACTGAGCAAGGACATGGTGTTACTTGTCATATCAGGTTAGACGATGACTCAGAGTCATCGCTCAGCTACATGAATAAACCAGTTAAAATCTCACATGAGAAACAACTACAGAGCCTCTTCCTGCAATTGATGTATCTGATGAAAAATGACTCTGCACTAATGAAGAGAATGCCAGCCAATTAATGCTCTCACTGAACACAGGTCCTGAATCACCAAGGATGTCTTCAGATAATGATGTGGCAACTAGCATAAGGCATGAGTTCCTCAATAGGAGGCAGCATAATTCTCATAAGTTTAAAAGCATGCAGGGTTGCTTCTTGCCAACCACAGGGTGCCAAAAGTCAATGGAATTGGAAACATGTTGCCATGACTACAGTCCAGGATTCTGTGGGGAATAGAGAGTAGTCACTCTGGTTTCACAATAGGTCTTTCCATCACTCTAAAGTGGGTGTTTACATACGCACAGGGAGGTAAGTGGGGGAACTTGCGAATCGATGAGTTTATTGCATATTGATGAGTTATCAATGAGTTGATTTACATCTATCACGGGCAGAATAGCCCCGCCACCCTACCCCCACAACATTCCCATCCCAAACCTTATTTTTCTTCTTTTTTGGAGATTCTCATTTCGAGAATCTAATTTTGACTGGACCACGGAGGTTACATGCAATATCTTCTCTTCATGTATGGGTAATAGGAAAGGCGCACTCCGGAGCATAGCAATTGATTCGCGGCGGGTAGGCAAACACAAACACCGCGGCCGGCGCACGCGTCACCCTCTTACGGTGTTATTGCCGTTGGGCAGGAATGAGGGGTGTCACGGAGAGTAAACACTGGCGACTGTATAACTTCCTCTTATGAATCTCATGGCTTATCTGGCTCTCACTGCCAACTAGCAAGGAAGCGGTCGTATACACGGATGTAAATACAGGAAACGGAGTTCAGAGTGGTCTCCATCCTTTCACCTTATCGCGCCAAGCCTCCTTACCCCTCCTCTCAAGTTTCTTTTTCAATGAATTTCATTCCAGAGCATGCTATCAAGGAGTAAAATGAGAGGAGGAGAAAAACAAATAAAAGCAAGTTATTTGATTCACCCCCAGTGTTAGAGAGGCGCAGACAGCACTGAGGGAACACTCTGTTTTCTCATTTCCCCATATAAAGGCCCAATCAATTCTAGTCTGTCTCTCTCTCTCCCTATCCCTCTCTCTCTCACTCTCTCTCTCTCTCTATCTCTCTCTCTGCCTTTATCTCTCCCCCCGAGCTCCCTGGTCTGAGTGAAGCCTTGACCCGACTTAAACCTGCGTGAACTTATTTTCCAGCTCCAAAACCTCCGCCAAAACACTCCCACGGACTGCGGCGAGGGGCAGCGAGCCCATCCAGTGCATCTTAAATAAAACGAGGGATGAGGCGGGGCTGGGAGAGGAGAGGAGAGAAGAGGAGAGCACAGGCAGGCATGGGAGGATGAGAGCAGGCCTGGAAGAGGCAGAGAGAATAAGAAAATGCGCTTTACCCCGTTTTATCTACAAGATGAACAGACAGAAGCCCCTTGCTCTGAGTTGCCAGGATGCCGGTGACAGTAGTTCCTCCATACAGCGGGTCTGTCACAGTGTATTTTCAAAGCGCCTGACTTTAAAGATTAAATCCCTGATTGTTTGGTGGTGAGGGTGGTGGTAGCATTTATGGGAGGGAGAGATATGATGATGCACTGTATGTGTGTGTGTGTGTGGGGGGGGGGGGGGATGTTAGAGACAGAGGTTGGGTGTGTTCATCTCAGATACCTTCTGGGGGGGGGGGGGGGGAGAAAGGGAGCCGTTTGGCCTGGGCAGGCGGTATTAATAATGGAGATATAGGAGCAGGCCCCTATTCTGTCACCCTTCATCTGCGGCACAAAGGAAAGCAGGCGAGCTATGAAAAGATTACAACTTCCTGAAATATACATGAATAAATCACCCCGCGCCTGCCAGAGACGCTACGCAAAATTCAATTATTCAAACCGTCCACTGAGCATGTTCTGCTGGAGTGCTCTTCTCCCCTCTCCCGCTCGATCTCTCTGCATCTCTCTGTTTCTGCAACTCCACCCCCCCCCCCCCCCCCCCCTCTCTGACGGTCTTTCTGGATATATGCTACAAGCAGCGTGTCAAAAATTTGTGTGTGTGTGTGTCTGTGTGTGTTTGCTCAAATACATGTGTGTGTGAGAGTATATGCATGACTTCACTGTGCAATGTTTTCAGCACTCTGGAGTGTCTCCACAACTCTCCTCTCTCCCCTCCCTCTCACTAACTCACTCACTCCATTTCTTCCTCCTCTTAAACTCTGCCAATCTCCCATTCTCCCTTCTCTCTCTTTCCTTCCCCTACAGTGTTGCATCAGCAGTTCATTCTTCCCCTCAAAGAGATGTGAGGGAGAGCGCTGAAGAGATGTCCAGGGCTGTGTGATGGTCAGTCAGTAGCTCTGGTGAAGCCCACTGCATGTATGGAGAGAAGTCTTCCTCCGTAATGTCAGAACAGGATGATGAGGAGGATGGGAGCTGGAGCTCTTCAATAATGGAGCTACAGGGGTCCGGGGTCCTTCCAGGAAGGAAACCCAAGCCCAGAACAGATGGTTCCATTCTGTACCCGCAGGAATACTGCACTACTTCTACCACACAACACACACACACACACACACACAGCAAAAACCACCTAAATGTTTTACGGTGTTAGCGGCAGGGACTGTTAAATGTAATTTAAAGAGATTTAATTTGAAGGTTTTTTTTTTGCTGTTGTTGTGGTTTTAAAATATTAATAAGCATCTGTTGTGCTGGTTCGCACCTGCTCTCTTGGTTTTCAAAAAAAAAAAAAATCAGTTGAAAGGAAATGAAAAACAAGTGTACAGCGATCCTTTCCGCTCCACCTTTTTTTTTTTTTTGTACTTGTGTTTCAGTGTTCCTGAGTTCTAAAGAAGAGAAGTGAGGACACCAAATCATTTCTGGGCACTCACCTTGAACAGTCTGCCTGACTCGGCCGAGCACTCAAAAACACAATATGCTCTCCCGCAAACTTCAAATCCCTCTGAAGGGGTCCCGGCAGCGCAACAAAACATTGTGGCCTCGGGCGGAAAACCTGCCGCACAAGCTACCCACTTTATCGACAAGGATGTTAGGTTTGCCGGGTGACAAAGACCATCGCAGTCACAAAAAACAGAGGGATTGGGGTCGGGTGGGGTGGGGGTAGTGAGTGTGTTGCCATTACCCCCACTGGTAGCCCTGGCATCGTCTCCTAGCAGGGGTGGGCTTCCACCTCTCTGCCCCACCGCCAGACACAGAGCAACCCTCCTTCATCTCTCTAAGCGCACTGATCAATATCTCCACCGCCGATCAATACCTCCACAAATCACTTCATTTTGTCTTTTTCTTTCGCTCCCTAGCTCCTCTCGCTGCCAGCCAAGGGAAAGTGGAGGGGGTGGGTTGGGAGTGTGTGTGTGCGTGTGTGTGAGGGGGGGATTGGGCTGTCACTGTAAAATGCGGTCTGACCCCCCCCCCTTCCCCAACCCCCCCATTACCACTCCCATATACCCAGCTCTGCCGAAGAACGAGTAAAGTGCAAAATAAAGCCCATTAAAAAGCAGCCAGTATTTCAGAATGAGCGAGCTCATTTTAGCTGCTGTCAAGCTGAGCCGTTTCTCTTTTTTTCCCCCCATCTGTTTCTTCCTACTTTCTTCCTTAATAACCCTAAAAGGTGAATGTAACATATGATTGGGTTATTGGGGGGGGGGGGGGGGGGGGAGAATAGAAGAAAGAATAAAACCACACACACAGCACTGGACCAATCAATCAAGCTAAACTTCTACTCCCTCCCAGAACAAAAAACTCAGTCAGCTTCCTGCATTCGAGTCACGTAGAGATATATGTGGCACTGTGTGTACACATATAGATTTGCTAATAAACGCTCCCTGTTAGGCTAATTAGAAACTCTCTTGGCGTGGAGATTTACAAAGTGCTGAAGCCTCTGCCTGCTAATGGCAGTCTGGTCATGCTAATGCATACCTGCCATGGATTTCTAAAGCCCTCTGTATAACACAGACGGCTGGCATGTTAATCTCTGCGTTGCATGCACCTTTATGATGTTACCTTAAAGTCTCTCCCAAGAGAGCTCTGTATGTGGGCGGCATGAGTTAAAGCCAAACCCATCTACCACCCACAGATCACCACATATGCCTCACACATACACCAACTATCACGACAAATGGATAAACAAAGGATGGCACACAGTCAGACTGCAAACACACCTCACAGACGATAAAGTATCATGCAGACACACGGGCATATGCCCGACACTTTAGCACAGTCTCTTGCTGTCACACACGGCGCCTGGCATGAGGGGAATGGTGCGCACATTACATTCCAGTCCGCTTCGAATTCTCCACATACTTGCTTCACAAAGCGACCACACGGAGTTGAATTACTGTGCCGCGATTTATGGATGTGGACCGGGTCAGGCAATTAATTGAAAGTTGCAGCGATAAAGCTGTGTTTTTGTGGTGCTGAGAAGAAGACCCTTTTCCTGCCTTTTTTTCTCACGCTTTCGCTTTTTTCTCTCCTATGAGTCACCATCACTGAGGATCCGGCAGTGTGTAGAGCGGACTGGAGTGTGGGGGGGGGGGGGGGGGCTGGGGGGGTTGGTGGGGAAGTGGGGTTCTCTGCCGCGGGATGCCGGGCGCGGGGCTTGCTGGGATTTCAATCTGCGGCCTCAGTCTGGAGGCGAGCCCTGATGACACCAATCTCCTCCCTGTCCAACGTCCAATCAGCTTGTGGGGTTCAAAGGGTTAATACAATCCTGAGGCCTTTTTTTTTTTTTAAATCCATGACGGCCTCAACTCACCACCCCACCCCCGCACCACCACCCTTCTGTCTTCTGCCTGTTCCTTCTTAGCCTTGCTCTTTTTTGGAAGAGGCCACAGATTGGAACTGGTAGGGTGGAGGAGGGAGGGGGTTGGGGATTTGCTAATTATATCATTAAAGGGCATCTGAACCTGAACAGAGGATGTGGGAGAATCTTTTTTGTGGCTTCTTTGGTACGTACGTCTAAGCTTTTGTGTGTGTGAGAGTATGCATGTGGGTCTGCAGGGTATCTGATTGTTCTTGTGTGGTAGTGTGCGAACCCTGCTGCACCGGCTGTACCGGATCAGAGATGAGCCGAAGAACAAAAGCCAACTTTGCTATGCGCCACCCACCCCCGTCCCAGCAGGGCATGTTAAACCCAATTACTGCGCTTCTGGAAAAAAAATACCGGAGGAAAATGAAAAGATGAAAAAATACATCTGTCCCCTTTAGCGCCCTAAGGACTAGCACACTAGCCTGTCTTCTCTCCTCTCCCCGCCCCAGCCCCCCCCCCCCCCCCCCCCCCCCCTCTCCTTGTCCTCCTCTCCTCTCCTGGCCTGTCCTGTCCTGTCCTCTCCTCTCCTGACGGGGCTCCTGGTGGGGTTCCTGATATGACATGGCGGCTCCATCCACGGCACCAACAGCAGCTGCGAATGGGAGCTCTGCTGCTCCCACACAGGCTTCCAGCATACAGGGAGCAGATGGCGCTCCACGTCACCGGTTACACTGTCAATTTACTAGCACTCGCACCGTGAGGCGCTGGGCAGGCCCTCTCCTGCAGGGAGTGTAACTACAGACGCACGTGTGTATATATAGACCTTCAAACACACAGAGGGTGCCAGTGCATTCACACCAACACATACATTTGCACACACACACAAACAGACACCTACGGTACAAGCTCACGCAAGACATATTCACACTTTCAACTAGAGAACCAGTTGCAGAAGCAGCTACACATACACATACTCAGGCGCATGTACACTGTGACATGCACACATCTACACATTCACACAACCACACGTGCACACAGTATAATTCTGACTTACTGCCTCTGCCATAACTCAGAGCTGGTGCCTTTGGGGTTGCTATGATAAGGCACGCGCCTCACGCACACTGGCATCTAGCTGGCAAGTGAGGAAGCGAGAGCTCGGCGTCTAATTGACATCCCCAATACAAAGTGAGCGCCACATAATTAACAGATGCCCTCATCAACTGGTGTTCGTGATGCACTCCCAGGGAGAAACAGAAGAAGAGAAGAGAGAGAGAGTGAGATAAAGAGAGAGATTTATTTTTTCCTCCCTCACCTGACTGTTTTTCTGCTCTTTACTTCCCGTCTCTGCTGTGCGTCGGAGCACTTAAAAACAAAACGGATGGACCTGGGGCAGTAAATGGAGTGGAATGAGTCTGAGGGAACGTGGGCCTTATGTAAGCATGTAATTGGCTTTTACCGCCAAACTCAACACAAGTGTCTACCAAGGACAGGTAAAGGGGACTGGAGGAGAGGTGGCAGTGGTAGTTGTGGTGGTGATGGTGATGGTGGTGACGGTGGTCGGAGGGGGAGGAGAGTACCGAGCGTGCCCAGTGGCTCGTAGGCAGGGGTTGAGAAGTGAGCGAGCGTGTCTGGGGTCTCCTCTGGATCGATACTCTCCATCTGATGTAATATCCCACCTGGCAGACAGTGTTCTGCTCCATCCCAGACCTCCCATCACTCCTGGCCAACATCTGCCATTTCATGCGCTGGACGCGCAGCCTGGAAAAAGTCTTTCGTCCATTCACCGGCTTAAGGCTTCCCAGAGGACGGCCACGGTGGAGCCTTCGTGGGGAGGAGGGGGTGTGGGGGATGGTCCAGAGCCATCTTTCCTCCATTTCTAGTCCCTTCCCTCCTTCCCTCAGTACCTCAAGAAATATGGAGACTCCATAAAAAGACTCTGGGATGTCGTAATGGCTTTCACAGCAGTATCTGACATGGATAGGAACGCCTGAATGTTCCCGGAGAGAACGCTGTCGACTGTTAAACATGGGAGTGACACTACCCCTGCACCCCCCTGCACCCCCCTACACCCCCCCTACACCCCCCTACACCCCCCCCCCCCCCGCCACACCCCATCCCACCCAAACACACACACACACCTCCCCTCAACCCCGCTGGAGGCCGCCTCGCCATGTGGAGGTAGAGAGGGAGAAAAGAGAGGGGCCGGGCCCAAAGAGCGCTGGGTAATGGCATGTGCAGCGAGCGGAACAGGCCAGACACCCTGCCTGTCTCCCCGCCTGCCTGCCCGCCTGACGGTGATCCGCCCCCTCCGTGGACACGGGCTCCACGGGCTGGAGACGAGCCCGGGTCTGTCCTGCCTGCTTCGCTTTGAAGGCTGAAACGCTTGAAAAAAAAAGAGAAGAAAATAAAATAAAAAATGAAACAGAGCGCTCACGCTGTGCATGAGCGGCATACCAGGCAGGTGTGAGCGGAGAGATTAGGTAGCAGGAGAAGAAGCCCGTGAAAAAGTACAACTGACAGGGGTCAAAAAAATCAAAAAAACAAGAATAAGAGCAGAACTTTTCACTGACGGTGCTTAAAATTAACTTCTCTATTGCCAGTAAGGGTCTCTTTACCGCTCTCTCTCTCTTTCTTTTTTTCTCTTTTTCTCTCTACCCTTCTCTCTAGGGACGGGAGGTAGTAATCAAACTGAGACCTGGTGTTCTGGTTCTGCAGAAGACACAATAGGAATGTAATGACAAAAAAGAGCCAATTTTCAAAATGGACCCAGCTCTTTCCACCTCTCTGTCGAACTCTCGCTATCACACTCCCTCTCCCCTCCCTCCACTCCCTCCATCACACCTCTCTCTTTCTCTCTCTCTGCCTCTCTTCCTCTGTTACCACCTCCCTCTCTCTCTCCCTCCCTCTCTCTCATTCCATCTGTCTTACTTCCAGTTTTCCTCTCTCGCACCTCCTCTCCTCTCTCTCTCTACCCCCCCCCCCCCCTCCTGTTTTCCCTACCCTAAGACAAGGGAAGCAGAGGGTGACAGATAGGATTGCGCTCTGAGTCACACGAGCGCCCTGCAGATCTGAGGCACACTCGCCCCCCCACCTCTCCCTCCGGCATGCTACAGTAATTACCAAAAATTAAATATATCCCTGGCCCCGATTAAGCCGGCACATTATGCCAAGTTACCAATAGGGATAATGTCAAGAAAAATTAGGTATACAAATTATCCTTGGTGAGAAGCCCTGCTGAGACCCTCTCTCGTGGAGAGCGGGATGTTAATGGGGCTCAAATCAGGAACGTCACAGGGAAACGTGGCAAGACGGCAAGAACATTTGCATTAAGTGCATCTCAACCAGACACATTTCTCTCCTTTTTGCCCTGCTTTTATTAATGGACGGTAGTGCAGGTATGGGGGGGGGGCTGCAGTTAATATGTAAATGCTATGCTCTGATATGAAAGCCTGGCGTTGAGATGAAGTGAAGTGATCCATGGCAGTGGCAGACGGTGACATTGTTCGCACGTTTTGTTTCAGACATGAAGCACAGAGATCATCATAGCTGTTTCATGTCTGTATGTGTGTTTGTATGCCTGGGTGTGTGTGTGCATGATACAAAAATAGAGAGTGTTTGAGTATGCATAGTTCAGAGCATTCATACAACGACTGAGTGTATATGAATATATTTATCAGTGTGCGTGAGTGTGTGTGTGTGTGTGTGTGTGTGGGTGTGTGTGTGTGTGTGTGTGTGTGTGTGTGCGTTTGCATGTGTGAAAGCTATACGCATACCGCAAATACGCATACCGCATGCCTGCATTTCTAAGAATCTCTAAGAATGTGACAGAGCGCCTGCGATCATTTGTATGCCTATCAGAGAGAGAGCAACAGACAGACAGACACACACACAGCCTGTGACGCTGAGAAGAGCAAGAGAAATGTGCCGGTCCGGTGTGTGTTTAGGATGGAGTGCAGTGGAGCAGCAGCTGTTTGGGTCATGCCCCGATTCGAGTGCATTCTGTGTCATATTCTCCACTCACAATGAAGCCACTCACAATGACTGAGAGGTGTGTCAGATGCAATTATCTCCCCCTCCTACTCACTTTCGAACTCTCTAACTCTCTGTGCCTCCCTCGGTCACAAGTGCACTCACTCTCACATACAAGTTTTCTTACCATTTCTCCTACTCTCTCTCTGTCTCTTACTCTCTCTATAGCTCGTACTCTCTCTCTCTCGCTCTCTCTCTCTCTGTCTCTCTCTCTCTAGAGAGGTCATTTTCATGAGATTCCCCTTCTTTCTGTTGCTGTCTCGTCCTGGCCTACACTCACCCTCTTCTTCTACTCCTTTCAGGACTGTCATTGGTTCATGTTGACAGTTATTAAACCTGCATGAGGCTTTCAGCCGCCAGTTGAAAGGGGCGCAGAACTGTGTGGAGGGGGTGATTGCACCCCGGAGAAGGGAAGCGGGCCAGGCGAGCGGGGCGGGGCGAGGTGGGCTGGGCTGGGACGGGGTGTGCAATTGGGCTCCTGCCAATGCCACCTGTGCTGTGGGTGGATGCGTCACTCGGGTGAATTGATGGTGATGGACTGGGCCGGGCTGGGGGTGAAGGGGAAAGGGGGAGGGGAAAAAAGGTCACCAACATGAATTGTGCATGAGCGGTTTGCGGGGCAGAAGTTGCCATAGCAACAGGCCTGGGTACTTTTTCCTGGCTCACACTGGGCCTCATCTGTGCGCTCTGACTCCCCAAAACGAGGGAAAATGAAAAAGAGAGAAGGAGAGAGAGAGAGATACAGAGAGAGGAAAAAGGGAGTGAGAAAGAGAGTGAAAGAAAGAAGAGAGAGGGGGCGGCAAAATAGGACATGCATATTCATTGCAGGATTTCACCACGCCGTTCCGATGTTTTAGCGTGAAGCGGGCCTGTTAGCCTCAACAATTAGAAAACACTTTCAATCGCAGCAGGTGATCAAACCTCATCTGAAGGCCGACAGCAAGATCAGAAGTGCAGCGAGTCTAAATGCTGAGGAAAATATAATGAAACAGAAGCTCTGGAGAACATGCCCGGTCCTGGGAGCATGCTGTGCGCTGAAAAACAGTGCGTGTATGTGTTGTGTGATTGTGTGTATGTGTGTATGTGTGTATGTGTGTGTCTGCTACGGTGTGTGTGTGTGTGTCTGTTATGGTGTGTCTCTGTGCGCCCACAAGTAAATGAAAATGTGTGCTTCTTTAAAGGCAATGCAATGTTGCTGACTGTCTATGTGAGATAAACTCGAACAATATATTGCTGTTCATTTGTGGTATTCTCCCCTTTTCATCTATAGCCAGGGGCAATGTGTGCAGGGGAATGATCTGGGAGTGGAGATCAATTTTTCAACCCAGCTAAACCCATCAGCCAACTGCGGCCCCGGCACACCGCATCAATATATTGATCGAAAAATCATTTATGGTATTCATTACAATCGATGCCTCTAAAAGTCTAAATCAGCAGTGGAGGCGAGGCGGGCCTGAAATAGCACAGGACGATGGTAAACAACCAAACTCATAAAAGGGACTTCAAGAGGTCATTAAACCGAGACAACTGTTCCTTTTTGCAATCGTGCCGAGTAAAGCTAGGCTTACATATGGCACCCCAGTGAGCCTTTACGTGGGTGGAGGAAGCTCACACACTTGGGGTGGGTGAGGGGCAGCTGGAGAAGGCCTGAGGGTAAGAGCTGGGGAGCTCAGTCCCCTAGGGAATATCGTTCTTCATCTTTCAGCTCCACTCATCATGATGGGCAGCTGGGCCGACGCCAGACAGAGGAGTAGGGTGACATGGAACAATATGACATAGCTGGGTCACATAGACAGGACATCCTTTTGCCCAACTAACCTAGCATTTTGCCATTGCCTGTTGGTGTAAACACATCTGAAAATGGGAAAATTACTCAGACGATGAGATGTCTGATGGCTGCCACAACAGAACAACCTCTATTCCCATGAAGGCAGACAGGAAGTTACGAGGCCATAGCAAACCAAGAAAAACTGGTGACCTTGGCTTGGTAATCGACCTCTATGGGGATTTTGGTTTCACCAGAGAAACTTGATCACTTGCTGAGTTCCACAAAGACTCTCTGATTACATGGTGATCAGGCCACGAACCAAGGCTGCATTCCAAGCCTCAAACAAAACGTTATTTTCTGGATTCTGCAATGCATTATCCAAACATGATCAACATGAAGCCATCTTTTCTTTTTTCTGTATGACTTTTTTTGGAGGACTTTACATGATTTTAATCACCAGTCCCCCTGATTACCTTCCAGAGACAATGCTGACAGCACGCCCGAGCAGATGTTCATAAATGAGAGGGAAACAGCTCTAATATCAGCAATCCTTCATGGTGCAGACAGCTTCAAGGTGTGGATAAAGGCGTGAAGGCTGCTGGAGTGTTTTTGTCTGTTTTGTTTTGGTCCTGTTTTAACGAGGATGCACCAGGAGTCACCGCCGCACAGACAGAATAGCTCAATTCTCTCATTCTTAAACGGCAGCCTAAACTTGAAGCGAAACACATATCCGGGGGGGGGGGGGGGGTCGACCCCAGTGGGCTGAGGGAGGATCTCTTTGGTGGCTACCACAACTCCCCCTGCCGTGTGTCTCTCCCTCTTCGCTTTCACCATAACTTCACCTCTTAATTATTCATCATCCTACCTCACGAACAATCAGGGGTAGGAGAGTGTTCCGTCTCCTCCCAGTGTCAATAATTCATATCTCTAACAACCCACCACTAAATATAACCTCATCAACACACCCATACTTAACGGTGTGTTCGGTGTGGGGGCACAGATGCCTGACGCCAGTTACAGAGAAGAGAAGAAAAAATAAATAAGGAGACAGAGCACATAACTGTATACATAAATCATTTCTTTTTTTTTTCTTCATATAAACCCAACTAGGGGGGAGCTGTTTGGCGCATCTGGTGCTGAATTGAATTGAGAATAAGAGCAGTTATACAGTATGCTGTTTTTCCATCTCACTCTCCCTGCACCTGATTTGGTTTGCTAATGCAAGCCTGGAACTGGGCAGGGAAAAAAAATAATGGGAAAAAAAAGGGCTGAGTTTTACAGCAGGCGCAGCGTAACAGTATGACAGCCCCTCTCACGCTCCTTGTTATTAAAAGGGCGGTGCTTCCTGTTCCCTTCCCGTCGTCATCCTGGGGCAGTTGAGCATATGGCGATGCTAACATATAATCCCCGTCCCTGGGCGTGAGCCACAGGCTAGGGTTGCGCACCATCGCCATAATGTCAAGGGGAAGCAGAAACAGCTCCGCGTGGGCTTATAAAATAAAGCAAAGCGTGCCATCAGCGCCATCTTGGGCGCCGTACATCGGTCAGGCTAATGTGGCGCAGGGGTGGAATCCAGTCCCACCGAGGCATATGTTAGCGTGGCAGAAAAACGGGTTGAAGCCATTGCCAGCGTTTGGCGAGGGTTCTCTCTCTCTGTCCTCCTTTGGCACCCGCCAGCGAGGAAATGAGCCTGACTGCTAGAGGTGGTGGTGTGCAAACAAACTCGGCGCGGCAGCCATGAGTGTCAAACCAGGGAAGAAAAACAAAAAAAAATAAAACAAAAAAAACAAACACTTTCTTTGCATATGCTTCTGTGACACATAGAGCAGTGTTTGTGTTTTGGAGCAGGGAAGCCAGAGAGCCACACAGACCAGGGAGAGAGAGGGAGGTGAAGTGGAGCAGGTCCTGTGTGTAGTTGCATGTTTGCGCCTGTGTGTTTAAGGTGGTATTGTTATGTATACTTGTGCTTGACTGTGTGTGTGTGTGTGTGTGTGTGTGTGTGTGTGTGTGTGTGTGTGTGTGTGTGTATGTGTGTGTGTGTGTGTGTCTAACGGTCAGGATGATGAGAGAGGGCACAGCACCTGAGGCCAGATCCCTATTTCATATCTCAACCTCAGCAGGGAGGCCAACATGGCCAATATCAAAGTGTGCCAGGTTGCAGTGGAGCTATCTGCTTACACGCACTGCTTGTTTCTCATCTCGGCCCCTACTCTTGATGTTGCTTTTCTGTGTGTGTGTGGGTGTGTGTGTGTTCGTGTGTGTGTGTGTGTGTGTGTGTGTGTATGTGTGTGTGTGTGCGTGCGCATGTGTATTTGGAAGCAAGTGTTTGTCTGGGTGTGCTGGCGAGTGTGTGGTGGATGACCCGTAGCCATGATTCTTTCAGGTACAGCAAACCAAATAGAAATCTGGTGACACTGAAGATCTTTCAAATCAACTGACCCTTTAAATTCATCTGACAACATTTCCCGGTAATCCTATAAACCCGCAGAGCCTGAAGGACTGAGCTCTGAAGCCCGGCGGATTGAAAAGTAACGGCGCATTGCCCTTAAAAGATGCCTGTGAGCTCCAGCAGGCAGTGAAATGCCTCCAAAAAACAACCGCGCAACTTTTTTTGCGCTTTGCTAGCTGCGTTACGAGGGGGATGAAAAATGCATGAAACATTGTTCTGACAACGATGGTGCACACCACAGGCTTTAAATGTGCCTAATTGCACAATTATGTGACTAGCAAGCCCCCCACACCTGGGGACAGTCTAGCAAATTCGCACCGCCATCTATTTTGCCTGCGCCACGTACGAGCAGGCCGGCTTCTCATTTCCGGCGAGTAGTCATGGTTATGCCTGCGAATGACTACACAAAAGCAGAGGATGAATAGCTCTTCAAGTGCACTCCAATTCTACATCTGCAGAAGCAGAAACAGAGACTGAGGCAGATTTTAAAAGTAAGAGAAAAATAAATGAAAATAAAAACAGAACCCCTAGTAGCTGAGAGCCTGTTGTCAGAGGTTGTTAAAGGTAAGCCTGCATTGCTTTGGCAGAGTTGGCGCAGCTTCTCGAGATCGTTATTGCATCATATGTGGACAAGCTTCTGATGTGATTCATTCTCATTCATGGCAGGAAACAGAGGTGCTCGCTCTCCATATAGTGAGTGTGTGTGTGTGTGTGTGTGTGTTTGTTTAGTAGGTTTGAGCTGAAATGAAACATGCACAAATGTGTTAAATGAAGCGGACGGGCCACGCATGCAGAACAACTAAATGGAGATCAAGAGAATGATTAACGCTATAGATTTTTGTATGGGTCATGACTGGGTTTATTGATCCTCTGTTACAAGCAAAGCTACAGCTATTGAAAGCTGCTTTCGCTTGGCTGTTGTTTTGTTTTTTTCTCCAGTGGCATTCTAGGGAGTTATATGTTCATTGAGTGTCAATGCAGGAGATGACCCCGGTGTGTTTGTGTGTGTGTGTGTGTGGGTGTGTTCATGTGCGCTCGGCTGCACCAAGCCTTGATAAGCTGACAGCTCGACTAAAAAACACCCTTGCACCTCCCAGACCACTATTGCAGCCCTCACTTACAACAACACACACACACACACACGCACACACACACACACACACACACAAACACACACACACACACATTTAAATAATTTATTTGAATCCACCAATATTCTGTACAGAAAGGATTCAAACATTTCTCAGAGGATGAATACAGCTTAGTGACTCATGGGCACTCATTGGCCTACACCAAACAGCAAGACTGCCTATAGCAGCTGATACAGAGCAGAACTTTGCTAGTTGTTTAGATTGTCTCTCACTAAGTCCTGCCAGTCAGAGCCCACTGACCGAAAGCTTACGGACATGCCCCAGACTTCCAAATATCAATACTACCAGCTTATGTATAGCATGTATAGCCTAGGTCTCTCATCTTAGCAACAATGGGCTGGTACTTGGACAACTTGTCAAGGAAGGCTATGTCCATATAGATATACACACACACACACACACACACACACACACACACACACACACACACACACACACACACACACACACACACACACACAAACACACACACACACACACACACAAACGGTATGGTTATGCCCTGCTACATCACCCTCACATCACTAGCATTTGCTCACAATCCTGAGACACACACACACACACACACACACAAACACACACACACACATAGATATATATATACATATACACACAAAAGCACTACCAGACATCTTCACATCCCCAGCATATCCTCAAGTCCAGAACGCACTTCCAACCACATGGCCACCATCAAAGGGGTAGTTTGCTTTATATACCTTTAATTGTTTACTTCTCAGCAGAATCACCACAGAAACAGCCCAAACAAACACACAAGCACACAAAGCCAACACAGTCCTGTTCCTGCCTATTAAACACCACTGAAGGATTCAAAGAAAATAAGAAGATCCTATCTGGGGAGAGGAATAATCTGAACAAAGACGCAGACAAAAAGAGGGAGAGGGGGAGAGAATTCAGAAGACAGATGGATCCAAGTTGAGAGTGAAGATTGTTTTGAAAGGCAGAAGCATAGCCTTGCATAGAATAACAGAATGTGGAGCGGGCTTCCCATCTGTGCACGTCCAAGCTTGGAAGTGAGTGAAACAACCACCACGCCCTTCTCAACAGGATCCCACACACACACACACACACACACACACACACACACACACACACACACACACACACACACACACACACACACACACACACACCACACTAAAGAGTGTGCCTGAAATATGGATCTGTGTGTGCTCTTGACGAGGAGCCCAGCCCGGCCCAGCCGAAGTGAGCCGAGCCACGGTGGGGGAGCTCACATGGGCTGCCCGCTCCACCACCCAAAGCTCCGGCGTCCTGGCTGCCTGGCTGGCATCCATGCAAACGGTTTAAAAATACCCTCACTGTGGTGTGTGCATCAGTCACTTAAAGCCACTGCCTGGGAGCTGAGAGCCCGCTGGCCACTTCATGGCTCCCTCAGCACTGAGCTAAAAGGAGCCGCGCCGTCTGTGTGGTTCACACACACACACACACACACACACACACACACACACACACACACACACACACACTCACACACACACACACACTCGCCTCATAAACACACACCCACACAGACACGCTCGCTTGATGCACGTAAACGCGGCGGTGGGCTTGGCTGCAGAGCTGCGTGGGTGAGGAGAGTTCAGGTTGAACTAATTGCTGGGAATTAGGCCTCCAGATTTCATCCACACATGGCGAGGTGGCGAGGGGCGTCGGTCAGATGGACGCCCATCGGAGGAGCAGCGCGCCCCGGGGTCCAGGCCCCCCCCCAACCCCCCACCCCCCTTTAGGACATGCTGCAAGGCGGCTCTGGGGGCGACAGCTGGAAGAGATCACCCCTCCGCTCCGCCAAGGCATTTTCACGCCTAATGCTTTTCAGATGTGCATGGCTGGGATGATGGCGGGAGCAGGAAACGTGAGAGAGACTGGGACGATAGATGCAACACAAGTGGAGTTATATCACAGAGCTTTGTGTTGAGCACTCTTAACTCTCCCTTCACCCTGCTTCGGGCCCACCGGCCTATTTCACACCGGCTATCGTGACTCGTACGAGTGTAGCCGTGGCTAGTATGGTATCGACAACAAAAAACTTCAGAGACTCGCTGAAGAGCTGACCCCCCGAGTGTGCTGTCATTTACAGGGCCCCCGGCATGACAAACAGTGTCATAAAAAACGGGCCCTACGTGCTGAGGCCTCCTCTTCCCCCCGACGGCCACATAAACATCTCCCGCCCGCCGAACAAAAAAAGGGAGGACGGCTTTTCTCCAGGGCAGGTAGAGGGCGAATCCTCGACTTGGAGGCGAGACACACCGGAGGAGCGTGTTAAGATTCCTTCCCCGCATCTCGTCCGCCACTGCAGCTGCTTGGCGGGCTCTTTCTCTGACACCCACAATCGCTTTCATTATGCAAATGCTCTCGACGCGCGGGTTTACCGCGCCAAGGCATCTGCATACAAAACAGCCTCTATTTGTTCCCTTTCAATTAGACCATGCAAGGTATATCATTTCATGGAGGGGAAAAGGGAGGTGGGGAGAGCGATAGCAGAGGGGGAGAAGGAAATAGAGCGAGCCGGGGTCCGAACACATCCAGCTGCTCGCCACCACCCACTGCCGCCGCCGCCGACACCACTCGCCTCTTCCCATCTCCAGATCTGATAATAAAGCCACTCCCTCATTTCCGCCTGGCACCTCTTCCTTGAGCGCGCCTCCATTCAGCCGCCCAACTACCCACCAACCCATCCAGTGCAGATCTCATTAAAACAGGGAGAGATATCCTGCATATCAGCATGCATCGTGCCTCCGCCGCCAGCCTTCTTGAGGAGAGTGTGGGGTAGTTAGTATGCATATATTGTCCACACATGCACACATATTAAGGCGCTGTGCAACACAGACATGAACACAAGCATCACCAATCTAGCCACAATGTCTCAGGGGGAGCCGCCGTCTCGTGGCCTTCTGTCTGTGTCTGTGTCTGACGGGGGCCCGGCCATTCGGGAGAGAGGCTGTCAATAGAGCCCTGGCTCGGCGCCTTGTCCCCCAGCAGCCTGAGCACCTTGTCATAATTGCGTGCAGCAGTGCGAGCCGTCCATGTCAAACAAGCCATTAAGGGAGGAAGTCGGGGAAACTACTGTATACAAATGAGATTAGGAGGAACATGGGGGGGTGTCCACCAGCAGACACCGGGACAGCAGCACAACGCCGCTCACTCTCTCACTAGCTCCACCACCCCCCTACCCCTCTCTTTCTTCTCCCCCACTTCTCTTATTTCTCTCTCTCTCTCTCTCTGTCTCTTTCCTGGCTCCTGCACATGCTCTATTACCGTGCCGACGCTCTCTCACAGACGGCGAGAGAGCCCAGTTCCATCCGATGCAGAGGGGCAAACATAATCATTCTACCCTGTAGGATTCGCTTAGAACACGCATAGAGAGGAGGACAGGGAAAGAGACCGTTTCGGAGGGGGGCTTAGAGGGGTAGATTTATGGCTTCCTGGGCCCCCCCCTCGCCGGGCCACTCCATCATCCACTGCACAGGCTAACGGCGCCACTGCTGGGGTATTGGAATAGCATTACAAAGCAGTTTCACCTTACTGTAACATTAGACAGGCCGGGGGGGGGGGGGGGGGGGTATCTGGGGCACAAGGACCTCCCTATTGCATCCAACTCATAGGAAAGAGAGCAGAGGAATTCCCTCTTAGAGATTCCACTCACGCAACTGAAAACACACACAAACACGCGGACACACACACACAGAGCCTGAGAAAAAAAAAACATTTAGCTGTCTGATTCGAGCAGATGGATTAAAACTATGTGCAACATAACAGCGATAAAGCACATCTGCAAGAGATTCAGATTTCAGAGATTTTTGATGCAATCAGTGTTAACTTTATCTCCCTCCTAGTAAGCATAATTTCATTTCCTCATTATGTTTCACCTTGGCAAGCTCTGTAGATACAGCAAGTCCAATGATTCCACATTAAAAGGCAAGGAGTGGGTATATATGCACGCAATTACTTTCAATTGAACAGGCTGAAACATGTATGTGGAAAAAATAAACATCATTGCTTAATGGTTCATTTGTGAGGTGAGATCAAAACTAACACCTTGCATCCATAAAAAAAGTGAGTCTTTATGCAGAGAAAAAGAATCGTTATTCTCCTCTACACTGACAGGATGACAGCCAAGGAAAAAGAGCTAGCCTATAACAGCAATAACCTTTATACCAACACAGAGCGATATTTCACTAACTGAATGGCAGGTCTACACATTAATTACATGCCGCGCAACGGGGTGAGAAAATGCTTGGCATCTTCCAGCTTCCTTTCTCCCTAATGTATTTCCCTGCGTCTAAAAAATTGCATTCAACATTCCATCACCTTCTGGAACACATTACTGCCATGCATCATAATTATCAGCATAAAAAAAAAAAAACAGGCTCGAAAGAACTGCTGTATTTTTTTCCACCCTCTGCACTCGCATTTCTTCTGATACCTGCAGACAGGGTCCAAAGCTACACTGTGCCTGGCCACCTTTACACCTGCCCAGTTAATATCGCATGTCAGGTGCGGGGTGGGCTTGACAGCCGTGGGTTTGTGGCAGCTCAAACACCACACCAATCCAGGGCTGTGTAACACCATGTACCACGCAGCTGCTTTGGAAAGTATTAGGACACTTCCAGTGTTTTCAATGCATTTATGGTTAACAATGGATTAGATGTACTTTTAACCAGAAGTCTGCGAGCTTCTTCAAATCCAAAATGACACATTTACATAAGTATTCAGACCCTTTGCTGTGCATCTCTTGTTAGTTTTGACTGTCCCTAAGATCTCTCCGGGACTTCTCAGACGGCATTTACCGTTTACCATTTTCCACAAATAAATTAATTGGGCGTGATTTTACAAAGGCAAAGCCCTATGCATGTAAGGGTGCACAATTGCCATTGGAGTCCAAGGAATTCTATATGAAAATAAGAGAGACAATTAAACTATGGTAATGTATACATCAGGTAAAGGTAAAAAAAAAAAACAGGTTCCCAAAACCACTGTGGCCCTGAGAGACCAGGAAGTCAGGAGCCAGAACTAACAGGCCGTCCAGTTAAACTTGTTAGCCCTATAAAGAAGGACCTTGGTTTGTTTTGACATGGCTACAGCAGTTCACTGCAGAGATGGGAGAACTCGCAGGAGGAGCAACCATCTCAGAAGTGCTCCATCAATCAAACCCTTACGTAAGACAGTCTAAATAAAAGCTTTTCCTGAGCAAAAGATGTATGGCAGCTGGCCTGGCAATGAGCAAACAACTCTTGAAAAACTCTGAAAAATGTCTGAACATTGAACTCTTGGGGCAAACTTCAAAGGCCTATGTCTATCAAAAAACAGGCATGACGAGTCATCTGGCTAAAACCATCACTGCAGTAAAGTATGGCAGTGACAGCATCATGGGTTATTAGTATGCTTAGACTGATGGCATTATTGTTATTCATTTACACAAATGGTAAATGGTCTACAACAAAATAAAGGGCTCTTAATGTTTTATGCACCAACTTTGAGACAGGGAATATAAATTGTTCTTAATGCATCAACCCAAGTCTTTTTTGGATCAGAAGGCTTGCAATGGTTTCACTCCTTCCGTGTGTCAACACTTCACTCATTTGAGTGTCAGCTCTGAGACTTTCTCCCCCTTTTCTCAGGAACAAATCGTTTCATTGTTGCATCCGCGCCAATTTCGCTTGTATTTCCCTTTTGACCTATATTCTCAATCACCCACTTTCTCTCAAATCAATATCTTTCACCATGCTGCGAGGCTTGCTGCCTGCAGTGTCATCGTAGTGACAGCTTAGACAGGAAAGTGTCAAAGACATCAAGATTTTTTTTCTTGTCTTGTTTCTTTGTTTTCTTATTCCGTTACTTCTTTTCCGGAATGATCCAAAGACAGCGGTTTGCTATGTTGCTTACGCAAGCATATGCTGAGTCTACAGTACCTAACTAAAAAAAGTCAAGCTTTCTGTCGGCACCCAATGAGCAACTTATTTTTTGGCATGCGTTTGGATACGCACCTTACCTGTGCTGGGGGGCCAATAAACCTTTGTCCAAGTAATGTCAAACACTACAGACAACTTGGGCTAAGTTTCTGCTTAAAGGGGGATGGGGAGTGACAGGAGAGGCTCATTTTTAGCTTTTCAGCTTTTGTTAATTCCTCAGATTAGAGCTACCTTTGATATCTTGATATGCGACATCCTCAGCATGGGATAAAGATGAGGTAGATTTTGTGGGGGTCTCCTTTGTGTGAAATCAGTGACATGAAAAGATTTAATTAAGATACGAGACTGCTAATAATTAATTCTGCTCTCCTCTCAGACTTGAGTTGCACTGTCAAGAACGCCACAGCAATTTATTCAGCCACTGCGGCATGAATTACAGATGCTCTTATTTGTAATTTGTTTTTTTTTGTTATTTGTTAAAGTCTGTTTGGGGGTGGTGAGTTTTCAAACTGAAACGCAGAGAAGTTTTTTTGGCAGGATCACTGAGACGTGTACTGGAAAAAGCGAGTCCAAAGCTCGAATCCCAACAACAGCAACCCAAGTCCTAGATCAAAATACATTTCAATTCAAATCATCTTTTTTTTGTGTGTGTGTTCAGGTATGCCGGAGGCCCAGGGGAACACTCACAGTGACAAATGCCAAGCCGCAGGCTGGAGGAACCCAGTGCAGTCATTATCATGTGTGCAGATGTGTGGGAGTGAGTGCCGAGGAGGAGGAGGAGGAGGAGGAGGAGGAGGAGGAGGAGGAGGAGGCCTCAGAGCGAGAGCTCGAGTTTCCCAACCCAATTCTTCTCCCGTCCATGTGGCCTCATTTGAGGATAATGCTGACAATGATGGGTGACCTACAGCCACAAGGAGTTTTTGTCTCCCTTTTTTAACTTGTCAATCACCCTCCTGTCAAACTTACTACATGCAAACCTCAGTTAGACAACCAAGTTTGTTTTAGGTTGCCAAATCAAAATTAGCCTGTGAGGATTCGGTTTAAGTGTGAATGAAAGCATGCATATCTGTTTTCCTATTCCCTGTACTGACATCAAAATGGATCCACCACAACTGGCATGCAAGCTGTGGAGTGAATTATTAATCGATGAACGTAGCTGCTGTCATCCGCCAGAGGCACGGAAGAGGAGAGGAGAGAAGAGACGAGAGAATAGAAAAGAAGGATCCATCTTCTGCCTCCAAGGCAACACAGATGAGATATGGAACCTGAGCTGCAGGTGGATGCTTTGTGGCTGGCTTCGGTCCAGGCAGAGTCTGCCGCCAACCACACAGTTGGTGGTTCCCGTCAATTGGACAGTTACTGGTAACCACCCTTCATCTCCGGAGTAAAGAGTGTCTTGGAATGTGCAGTCCAACTCAACAACACTGGTGTTAATTACAGCCTACTTCCAGAGCGAGAACAAACACGCTCAGATAACTGCTTTTGAGTCCATACCAGATTTGCATTTGGCAAGATCAAATAAGTGTGAGATAATTATATAGAAACATTTGTCAGATTTAGTTTTTGTATTCTTCTGTTATCCTTAATAAATGGATAATTAAGACCCTAGAGTACTGCCAAGTTTTCATCAGTGGATAACCTTCATCAACAAGTATTCTTTTTCAAAGTTTTAAAAATCTGGTAGTTTTCTATCTAACTTGTTTTCCATGGCAACTGTGAGATTATCTCGAAAGGACAGGCTGCAATAACCGTGGACAGTACAGCCCTCCACTTGTGGGGTGTTAGAGGAGCTAATTAGGGGGTGCTTTGTTACTTTGTCAGGTTTCACTTGGTGATTAACTGGCTTATTGGGTAGGATTTTGGTTGCTAATTGCAGTAGCTCATACCAAAACATGCCTCTGTTTGAGAGAGAGCTTCAAGCTATTCACTTCAACATTCGATTAAAAAACATACTCTCAAACGCTTTCTTTTAGATGTCTTTGGACGCTGTTTACATTCTAGAAGTCCTTCCCTCTCAAAGGGAAATCTTCCAGAATTGTACTTTTTGTTCCTGTTTTCTGAGGCATTTTTTTCTTTAAATTCAAGACTGTGATTTGGTGTAATTAATATGTGGGTGAAGCTGTGTGGGTGCGCCATTGTGTCCTTGCGAGAGGACATGTTCAGTGGAGTGTGCCTTCTCTATCTGGCTAATTTTCCTAATGGCAAAGCAAGCCCTTTGTGTAAGACCGTCCCAGTCATGTAACACATTTATATGACACTGAGTGATAGGGGCTTGTATCTGGGCTATCTTTAATTGGCACACTGATCTCCCCAGCTCACAGTAGCCCCAACAACACCATCCCTGCAGGGGAAAGGAGTGTGCACTGTGTGCATTGCTCCTCTGTGGCTGTGAGCGTGTGTGTGTGAGTGTGTATGTGAGTGTGTATGTGAGTGTGTGTGTGTGTGTGTGTGTGTATGTGTGGCATATAAAGAGCACAAGCCACCCTCTGAACTGCCACCCAACTATCGGAAATGTAATTAAGCCCCAGCTGCAGCTCTTCTTTAATGGGCAGGCCGGCGCGAAAACAAGCGGTGCCCTTTGGCTGGCACAACTTCTATATATTGAAAGTGAGCAGCGCGATCAATAGGCCCACACTTTCGCCCGACATCAAGGGAGGAATAAGCGACATCGCAGCCATTCTTTTCTTTCATGATGTAGGCCTCCTTTTGTCAATCGTCCTTGCCACTTTTGGATGTATATGTGCTGCCTTAATGTAAAAATACATTTGACAATACATTTGATTGTCAGAACAATCTAGCCTGACATTAAAGATCTATTTTTTCTCTTTTTAAACTGCGTTTACGGTGCCCTGCTTGAAGAGCGAGGCTAAAGCATAAATCTGGTGCGTCTCTCTCTGCTCCTAAGGTTCTGGCACCCAAGTGAGGTTAAGCAACACTTCAATCAAACATAATTACCCAGCATTTTTAGCACGGACATGGTTTGAAGGAGACAATAGTTATTGTTCCACCACTGCGAGACACCCAGTATTTGTTACACAGCTGCTGCAAATGGATGTGTTTTCACACAAGCCTTTTTCTCGTGCCTTTGTAAGACACCAGCCTGGAGAGCAAATGATTGTACAATTACAGGATAGAACCCTCCAAGTGAGGCAGTTTGTTTAGCTGCCAAGGCTCGACTCTCCAATCATTATTAGCATTTCATTTGTTGTTCTCTTCGGAGCCTCCAACTCTGTTTCGGCACACTCTAATAGCAATGGTAAAGGTCTGTTTTTCAGCAGTGCTGAGAAGAGTCCGGCTATACTGTCAGTGACGGGGGTGGGGGGGGGGTCTGGTGGCTAGCAGCGGGCTACCAAGCGGCTTTTCATGTTCCGCGACATAAATATTCATCGCAGCACAAGAAACCAGCTGTTTCCCCCCAATTAAAGCAAGCAGAGATTCCACCATTTGCCAATAAATTGTTGCAGTTTAATTAATGGCACTCGTTTCACGGCTGCCGCCACCCAACAAAAAAGCAAAATAAATATAAAACTATGAAAAGAATGGAAACAAACATGGCGCCAAAGGCAGAGATTTCTATCTGTGAATGAGAGGGTGTAGTCAGAGAGGCTCGATGGACGAACTGAAGCCGAGCTGTTGTCCCTGGCCTAGATACAGCAAAAGCCAGGAGGCTTGGGAGTGTGGTGGGTAGGTGGGTGTGTGTGTGTGGAGGGGGGGAGGGGGGTTACTGTTGGGGAGTAGACCCTTCTCCCAGCTTGCTGTGGGGGAGACAAAACTGGGTTCTGACAAATCAGTTTGTCTAGACATCAAAAACTAGGATCTCCCCATACCTACCCATCCTCTATCTCCTCCCTGCACACCCCAAAACATCACTCCCCCCTCCCCCAGCAAGCTCACAAACACACAACCGAAAAAACACATCAAGCATTGACATGGCATGAAAAATTTCCCCCATCAATTCCTTTCCCTTCTTTATATATTGCGCCTACTTCAAAAGCTTGTGGGAGTAAGATCGTTATCTGTCTGTGTTAAAACGGTCCGGTCAGCGCATCTCCCAGTGAGGGCGAGCAGGACTTACCATCTTGGGGCTGGGGTGCCGGCGTGAAGTGAACAGGTTTGTCTGGAGGAGATAAAAAAAGAGAGGGAGAGAGAAAGAGAGAAAGAAAAAACACATTAGTGAAGTGAAGATCTCAGACTATCCCAGGAGTCAGTGCAGTCATTCCAAAATGTGTGAGTGAGTGTGAATGTGAATATGTGTGTGTGTGTATGTGTGTGTGTGTGTGTGTGTGTGTGTGTGTGTGTCTCTGTTGGGGGCAGACTTATTTGACAGGGGCCCTTGAGGAGCTGAAGGTGGAGGGGTGTGTGAGTATATCAGACAGGGCACAGGAATGAGGGTAATGAGATATCATCTGTCAACTGATGGCAAAATTGTGATCGCAGACTCTGCCTATTTCAGTGAAAGAAAGGGCAGCTAATTGTGCATTCACGCTGAATGTGAATGACTTCTGATACATTCTGTGACGGGGCCCATTACATTGATTTTATATACGGCGCCCGACAAGCATGAATTTTCATGAGACGCAATAAAAGAAGGAGGCGACTGTCAGAGCGAGAAGACGTGCCATGATACTTTAAAATAATGATTTGAAAGTATGTCGTGCCACACTTTGAGGTGCCGCTTGGAGGTGTGTGTGTGTCTGTACATGTGTGTGTGTGTGTCCGTGTGTGTGTGTGTGTGTGTGTGTGTGTGTGTGTGTGTGTGTGTGTGTGTGTGTGTCTGTGTGTGTGTGTATGTGTGTTTGATGAAAAGATAGGAGCGTGGGCCCAGCTGGAGGCTTTTCTTCACATTTCACACAGAGAAGGAAATCAGTAACACTCGCAGCTCGCCTCATACTGCGAGTGTGTGGAGTGCCTCGCCGCACCGGAGCATGTCTCTACGTCCTGACTCTCCTGGAACATGACGCCTCAAATCTCAACCCCTGCGTTCCCTTCCTACACCAGCAAACCCCCCACCACCACACACATCACCAAAACA
>NC_137914.1:17979460-17994460 GCF_963457725.1 Sprattus sprattus
TGGTGCTTTGAAATGCACTCAGCACTCCCCTCTCCCTGGACTCTTTGGCAGAATGTGAATTATGATATGTAAATGCTTTCCTCCATCCTCACCCTTGAGGCTCCTTTTTGTGTTTGCTATGATGTGTTTCATGTGTTCCACATTACACACACATTACATTACATTGCACACCTGTGCAAACGGCTCACAGGGAAAACGGACAAAGCGCAGTAAAAACGTTCCTTACAGGGGGTGTTTAAGGGTGGGAAGGTACTAAGAGCAGCATTCATTTGTTTAAATTTGTGTTACGCTAACACGCTAGCCACTGCTAGTGTTATGACGGAACCTGCCACAAAAACCACTTAGGCTCAGGGCAGACGGCCCCTCCTGAGCGCACACTTACTCTGGGACACTTGGGACGCACATTAGAGAGACAGCCAGCCTTAATGCTTGGAGGGCAACATGGAAGGCAATAAAGCTTGGGGAAGCTACCTGAACCACTAATCAGAGGTCACTCTAGAGGGCTTTTCAAAGTTAACAGGTTTTTTTCCCTCTCATCCGCCCGTCTCTTTCCCGTGACAGTAAGAGCAGCCGGGGTGTGGGCTGAGAAGTGGCAGGGGCAGGTTGTGCTTTTTACGCGCCAAGCAGAAATCCCCTCAGTATTTACTCAGCCGACTGCCACAGCGGCAGGATGCTAATGCCAGGGCTTTCACCCCCAAAGGCATTTAATCTGCCCACTTTATATCGCAGCGCTGAGTAAATGCCACCGCTGCGGGCCTGACCAGGGGGGGCACCACTCGGAAGCGGGCGCGTGTGGGGGTGTGGGGGTGTGTGGGGTGGGGGGGCGGCACACGAGCCGAAGGGCTTGAGCAGACGGAGCTGCTTCACCCTCTTCTATGCACTCATTCATCACATGCCCCCTGAGCCCCGGTGCTTCCTCTCGCTCAACAGAGAGGAAGGGGGGATCCCAAAGAGCTATCTGTCCTCCCAGTCAGCCTCCTACTCATAGGCACAACTCATTTGCACATCACAGTCAAGCTCATAGTATTTCAGGAAACAAGAGTTCTGTAACACACACAAACACATATGCACACACAATCACACACACACACACACACACACACACACACACACACACACACACACACACACACACACACACATACACACACACACACACACACACACTTATACACCACAACTCAACTAGTAGACTACTAAACATCTAGACAAGTGATAGGGAAATGTGGTGTGAAACCTACAGTTATTGAGGAAGAGGAGCACAGCGAAGCCGAGCGTGGAGGTGGCCAGCAGGATGAGGCAAATGTTGCAGGGGATCATAAAGTAGCGCACCACCAGAGAGACTTTGTGCTGGTACATCCGGTCCCTCTCCGCGGGAGGCGCGGGGTAGTGGCAGTTGGTCATACTCCACTCCAGTTTGCCCCGGTAACGCCACTAGGGCGGTGGGGGGTACCCAAACACTCCGTGAAAAAAAGATGAAGAGAAGGGGAAAAAAAAAAGGAGCAAAAGAGAGACACTGTCGGAAAGAGGAAAAAGAACAGGATAATGGCCCTGGTCGGTGAAATTCAGCTACAACTCCAGCTGTGAGGCTCTGTGGGGACTTGAGCACGGATCCTTTCACGAAAATGCACAGAAAAACTCTCCGCCGTTTCCAGGCAACACATTATGCACTGTTTCTCACATCCACGCTGGGAAAAGGGGCTGGGAAATCTTGCTTTAGCTCCCACTTCCCATTTTACCTTCCACTACAAGCCTTCAGAATGCCATTGCGCTGTATTTACGTGTTTGCAGGTGTACGTAGCAGCCCAGCTGGGAAGTCGCAGGCAGTGGTCCTGCTGGCAGTTTGTGGTCTTCCTGCACTTTGTCCTTTTACTCCACACAGTGACAGACTGACAGGCAGAAGAAGAAAAACAGCAGACCTGCTGCAGCTGAGTAAATCAGTAATAAAGCTTGAGCTGCTTGTTTACAAAGAGTGGACAAACATGCCTCCTATGAACGAAACCTTCCTCCCCCCTGGATCTCGTCCTCCTCTTTGTAGCCCTGCCCACACAGGCAGTGCCACCTGTCCGTGCCCAACGTGTCGCCCCTCAGATGCCAGGCCGGGCTCCGTGTGCCATGTGTCAGGAACGGCTGCCGGGCTGGCAGAGCATCCTGGGGCTCCTCCCGAAGGTGTTAAGCGCAGAGTCGCCGGTCCTGTGCCCGCTCCGAGGGTGCAGCCACAGTCATCAGCCTCCGCTTCTCTCTCACACACACACACACACTCACACACAAACGCGCGTGCTCACACTCCAAGAGAGAACACTACTATCTCTGTAGATTGGAGTGGAGTGGGTGTCTCTCCGTCAGCTGAAGCCCCCCAACAGTGAGGGTGTGCGGAAAGGCTCCTTCAGTGAGGGGCTTCCGTAGTGCAATTAGCCGGCAGATAGTCAGCAGCTGTCCGCGGCTCGCTGAACCATATGCTCCCCAAAGGCTTTTCCTTCCCCCCTCCTCCTTTATTTTTTCTCCGTGGTATTCCTTCCCTCGGATAACCTGAGCAGGCTCCCCCCTCTGCCTTGTACACTTGCAGAACACAAGCCCCTGCTTCCCCCCGAGGAGAGAGAGAGAAAAAAAAGAGAAGAGAACCGTGGCCACCCGTGAAGTTGAAGAGGGGGAGAGAGCGTGTGGCTGAAAGTTAGAGGCACGACAGAGCCACTCTTGCAGCCGCCGGCACCAATCCTTCCATCGGCGGAGAGAGGAATGGAGAGAGGGAAGGAGAGCGCGAGAGAGGGAGGGAGAGAGAGCGAGAGAGAGATCCGAGCGGCTGTCACTGAGAGACACGCCACAGCTGACGCTCTCCGAGAACAGAGCCGGCAAACACAGAGCAGCACGAGACACTGGCGAGGGGAGCTTTCAGTCTCCTTGTGTCCCTTCTCTCTTCTCTCCTTCTTTACGAGCAGGTCACTTGAGTTGAGAAAACGCTGACAAAAAAAGGAAAACGATCTATTTGTGTGGCGTCTCCTTCAGACAAGTGCTAAGCTGCGGTTTCTGCTGTTTGTTTTGTGTTGTAAATAGCAAACAAACACACACACACAAACACAAAACAGTGCTTGGCTTGTTCAGTCCAGTTGCTTTTTCATGGGTAAAAGAAGCCACTTAGTACTCCCTCTGTCCCTTTCTCTGTTTGTCTTTTCATCCTGCATCCGTTGCTTTCCCCTCAGTTCCTCCTCCAGAAGCACTACTGGTGTCCTGGGGGGCTCCAATCTCGCTCCAGTGAGTCCTTTGAGGAAATATTCAGTGCCAGCCAAAACAACAATTTGGACTCGCCGTATTCATGTCAGAAATTCCCCAGGCAGCAGGTAGTCCCTGTGTCAATGCAAAGCCCCGTTCATCCGGCGAGACGGAACGAGGGAGCGAGCGAGTGAGTGAGTGAGTGAGAGAGAGAGCTCACCAGCGGCAGGCTGAGAGACGTAGCACACAGAGCGAGTGAGAGAGCGTGAGAGAGAGAGAGAGAGAGCGCGCGCGTGCCGGAGCAGAACGAGAGAAGGCAAGCGGCAGCTGACACTTGGTCCACCTCCACGCTTCTTCTTTTTTTTTTTACCTCCAGAAAACAATGGACAGAGAGTGCCTGTGTCCTCAGAGCACCACAACACCTCAGCCTTGCACTGCCTTAACTGAGAGCAGAGAAAGAGAGAAGAGAAGGGGAGTGGATGAGGGGCTGGCTCTAACAAAAGGGAGGGGAGGGAGAAGGAGCGAGAGAGAGACAGAGAGAGGGGGAGAGAGGGAGAGAGAGAGAGGGGGAGGGTGGAAAAGAGAGCAGGAATAAAAGCTTTTGGGAATACTTGGGGAGTCTTCGGGGGGCAGAGCAGCAACAGCAGAAAGACAAAAGACAAGAGTGGACCAAACAAATGTCAAGCATCTACTATCTATAGCCGTCCAAAGACACAACTCACTTCCTCCTAATCACCAT
The DNA here is from genome assembly GCF_963457725.1 of Sprattus sprattus. Classification (NCBI taxonomy): domain Eukaryota; kingdom Metazoa; phylum Chordata; class Actinopteri; order Clupeiformes; family Clupeidae; genus Sprattus; species Sprattus sprattus. The sequence goes on from NC_137914.1 coordinate 17,983,407, forward strand.
ATATCAAATGGACCCTAAAACATTAAGCAGATTGTGATTTGAGAAGGTTTAAATGCATAATGAATTAAATCAGATGCATAAACCCATGCAACTGCCTAAGTAACACGATGTCTGTATTAAATATATTTGTCCAGTTGTGGGAGAAGTGTAAGCTACTTTTACATATTTAGTCATCTAATGAGCCAACCTGAGGGAAGCTTGTTTGTCATACGCACTCTGCAACTGGTACATATCTAATTAGGTATGTGTATTTTTTGATCTCTTGTGCCTTAATGACACCACGTCGCATTTTGTTTTAATTATTTCTCAGCACTGAGAAAAATAAAATAAACAACTGGCGGTATGAATATTCAACAGGCCTGGCAACTGATTAGAGAGAGAGAGACGCCCGTAATTCACGGCTTATCATTTCAGCGGCTGTGTTTTTGAATTTTGTGAAATGTATATTCAATGATCAGAGACGCATATTGAGGTCAACAGCAAGTGATGTTTATGCCCTATTTTAGACACCCCCAACCATTGGGACAGACAGACACAGGCACCATGATGCTCAACTCTGCACAGCCACAGCAGTGTATATCATCTATTATTTATATTCTCTCTCCCTTCCCCCGCCCCCTGCCCCCACACAACACTCTACACACTTTACACAAAACACATTCAGTCAACATGCTTGAAGCCCACACACACACTGAAACAGACACACACACACACACACACACACACACACACACACACACTGAAACACACACACACACACACACACACACACACACACACACACACACACACACTCTACACACTTCACACAAAACACATTCAGTCAACATGCTTCAAGCGCACACACACACACTGAAACACACACACACACACACACACACACAGAGACACACATATGCAGATAGAGAGACACACAGAGAGACGCACAATGTCTTACTCTGTGTCTATTCAGAGCCGTTTATCTCTTTCGACATGGTCTTTTCTTTGGCTCTCCTGGCCCCAGGGGACCCGGCCCCAAGCCTGCCCCCGAAGCAGCACACAGGGTCAGCCAGGAGCAGGCAGTCAGGCAGGCAACTAGGCTCCAGCCACCAGCTGCAGAACACTGCCCCCCTCTGTAACCTCGCTGACGAGAGATGAGGTTGCCAGGTGATTCATCACCAAAAACGCCACTCTGACAAATGTCCCCACCACTGTCTCAGGACCAAAGGCTGTGGCGACACACAAATGGCACGGCCGCTGACATTCAAGACCGTCTCCAAAGGGCCCCTTTGATTGAGAACAAGCTTTAAAAAAAAAAAAAAGACTCCAGCACGGCCTGATTGCAACACAAACGGGCAGAGCACCCTTCCCGCCCATCCCCACTTCCTCTGTCACAGCACAAATAAGCACTCATTTCACATCAAAGGCCGCTCTAATGCATCTTTAATGCCTCTGATATCCCAGAAGGTTAACATCTCTCTCTCTCTCTAAGTTTGTGTGTGTGTGTGTGTGTGTGTGTGTGTATGTGTGTGTGCGCACTCTTTGCAATTTCCATGACATAGTAAGCAATGTGAATCCGGCCTGAGTAGTAGTGGTGGCGGGATGATGGACACCCCCAAAGGTTTCTCCAGACACCCTCGTTATGCTCCTGACACCTCGGGACGTGTGCCACCATTTCTGTGTGCAATGCGAGTGTGACACGGCACGCAATGCATTAAAGCTGCCAAGAGGGGGGGAGAGAGAGAGAGAGAGAGAAACACCCCATCACGCCTCATCCGAAAGATCAAACTGAATAAAGCGTTTCACGTGATCAAAAGGAAAGTCTGAAGAAAAAGGCCAGGAGTAACACCGTAGCAATCAAAACAGACACGCGAACAATACACGCCAACTGAAAAATGTTCTTTAAAAAGAAAAAAGGCCTTGTTCTTCACAGGGGAGCAAGAGGTGAAGAAGAAAGAGGAGCGAGTCATTACTTGGCCTCGGAAAATGGAGCATGTGGTGCGGTGTGAGCACAACAGGAGGACCTCCAGGACAAGTAGCAGGAAGCGGCTGATGCAAAGGAGTCCAACACTAACTTGAAAGCCTCGGCCTGCCTCGTCTGACTGACTACCACAGCCCTCGCCTCCGACTTTCTTGCTCGTTTCCGCATCTGCCGCAATTGTCGTATTCCTTGCGCGCAGCCTATCATCAAATTAATTAGGCCGTTTTGATTACGAGCAGATTCGCAGACTACTCGACTCATTAGAGAGCTGCCAGGCTCTGTGTTTTTTTTCAGTTTTTTTTCCCTGTCATTTTTTGAGGCGAACCAGAGCAAGAGGCGAAGGAGGCGGCGTGATTTCAGCACAAAATCCGCCTCCTCCACCTCCAGCCAGGGGCTTTTGCAGCTGTGAGCGCGACACTTCATTACGCTGTCACGGGGGCCTGCGAGAAGAGAAAAGGAACAGACAGAAAGCAAAGAAAAACTAATCTTTTTTCCTAGCCCCCTCACCCCTTCTTTCTTTCTTTCTGCCTGGGCAGTGATGTAATTCAAACAGGGACGTTACACATAAGGTGGTGACATCACCGTGACTAAATGCTGAAATTGAAGGCGGGGGAGAAAAACAAACATCTGCTCCCGCCATTGCAGCTTGCTCGCCCAGCAGACCGATGTCCGTCTGCCGCCGTCCGCTCCAGGTGCTTCCCACTGTAGGCCGTAACTCACACCGGCCCATTACTTCTCCACAGTCCGATAAACATGGATCACGCTTCACTCTGGAGGGTGCCTGGAGTTTTTTTTTTACTGGTGTCAGTGTCTATTCTATGTCATGGCATTCACATTCTCATGCCATTAGAAGTTGTTCCACAAACCATTTAATCAGTGTCAGGTCAGAGAGAGGACATGTTTAGATACTGTTAGAGCTTTATCCCAGCGGAATCTTTTCGTAATTCCAGTCTATCTCTCTGTCCTAATGGCCTGGTGTTGTACCGATATGATCCACAAAATTGCCTTGGCCTTGTGCTGAAGTCATTCTTGTGGATAAAAGTGTGTTGCAGATAAGAATCTACCCTGCTGTTTACTGCTGGGGGGAATGAGTGGTACCTCTCCTTCTCCACCACAGGAGAGCCCCTGCCTTCATGCTCAGCAGCCCCACAGGCTCGAGCCCCACAGCTGGATCTCCAGCAACCAGGCTGGGCCTCCTCTCTTCTCCTCCCTCTGGCCACCCACCAAGCACCACGGGCCTCCCCAGGACCCACCTGTTCACTCTGGGTGGGGGGTTCGTCGTCACTCCTTCCCCCGATCAGCCTCAGCAGTCGGCACCCATCCTGCCTGCCTGCCTGCGAGCGAGGAGTCCCAGCAGAGTGCCGGGCGGGCGTCGGCAGTAGCCAGCGTCGGGGGCGCTCGGCTCTAATGGAGGAGAACTAACCGGCAGCGGCCAGTCGTTCATTAGCAGGCCCAGGCGCTCGCCCCCTTTTTACCGCGCTCACAACAATAATGATCTGAGCGTTTAATACCTCGGCACGCTCCGCCGCCTCATGCTGTTTATGCTTATGCTCAACCCCCGTCCCCGTGCACCGCACTTTCTCCCCCTAATCGTCCTTGAAAAGACACCGCCGGGGCAAAGCTCCCGCCTCAATGAGGGCAAGCAAAGAGAGTTTACGGAGCAGAGACGGCAACTGAGTGTGACTGTCTGACTCCGACTTGTGCCCCTGTGTCCCCTGCCAGGCGTCAGCGGTGAGTGGGTGCTCACAGCAAGTAACGCCAGCAGGAGTGTGTCTGCTTTGGCCCAGACGACAGTCCCACTGCTGGATTGTGGACGTCTGGCAGGCAGAGGTTCTCTATGCCAAGCAGCACTGATGGCTCAGTCCCCCTGTGTGGCGTCTGGGACGAGGCAGGAACTGAGCGGAGGAGGAAGAATGGAGATTTGGTGGAGGGCTTTTTTTTTTTTAAAGCTCTCTGGGTGTCCACATGAAAATCCCACAATGAGGCATCCTGCATGTACTCCCTTTCTGCATTTTCTAACTGACAGTAATCCTCACCGATTCTTATTCATGGTTTTGTGGACAGCACATTCTCCGTGACAGGGGTAATTCTTTCATCGTGAGACAGCCATACCAGTTGAGGACGTGGGTGGGATTCACATACACAATTAAGTTCAGTGGCAGGGGCACAGGAGTCTTAATGCCGTTTCCCCGTCCTGTTTTCTGCGGTGCGGTAAATTGAGTGGAGGTTAAGGGCTCAACCATCTGAGGTGGGACTGAGTGCTCCCCATCTGAAGGGGGAACACTTGGAAATGCCAGAAAAATCCCTCCATCTGCCGCATGGAATATAAATACCGCAAGAGTCTTTGTGAAAAACATGGGGTGCGAAGATCAGGGAAAGCGCTGCATATTTAGCACTGCAGATTTAGCACTGCAGATTTCTGCTATGATACAAAACAATATCAGAACATTACCTGCTCCTTCACAAGCCGATGGAAGCTGTCCTTAAACTCACACATAAACATACATGCACAGATATCACACATACATACAAGCTGTCCTTAAAAACACACATTGACATACATGCACAGACATACATACACCTACTCATGCATGAACAGACGTGTGTGTGAGTACACATCACCATAGCCTCTCCGTTTTTGCCAAAGCTGTCAGTGACAAGCTTCTTTTTACAGGGACCCGAATCATTTGCATTAACAACAGTAAGGAAATGTTTCTCAACGTCTCTCCCTATCTTTCTCCTCAGCCCGAGCCATGCTAAATCTATCCACAGAGAGGGCAAGAGGAGATCTTAATTGGCGCGATAGCCCATCAAAACAGTCTATAACAAGACAAAAGGCATGTTTTATTCATTATTGTTTTTCAAAGCACGGTGACACTGTCCCTGTGTGAAACTGAGAATGCTAGTGATTAAGACATGGACACCACTGAAGGGGAAGGCGCTATGTGACTGTAATCATAATTTGAGACTTTTTCTCCCTTCTATTCTGCACCAGTGACTACAGAAGCGATTCCCTCCACCTGGAGAGGCCGGGTGCTCAGGAGTGATTGGGTCCACAGTGGCATGGAAGGGAGGGGAGGGAAGTGGATCTGAGGGGGTCACGCTGACACAGGTGATCTGGAGAAGCAGGGGGAAACAGGGTAGCTTTATCATTCGAGAGAAAAGAGCCACCGCTGACCGCTGGGACCCTGAACCCCCCCAACCCTCCATCAGGCCTCGTATGATGAAGAGACAGTCCACACTCTTCTCTTCTGTTTCTCACCAACTCTAGAGAAAGGTTGGCTGATCAGAACAATGTATCTGCCACCGTGGGTGTTCCATCATTTACATTATTTTATTTAAAAAAAAGGAAAAAAGGAAAGAATGGAAGAAGAATGGAAAAACTTTCAAGAATGTCGGCACGCTCTTACCAGCAAGAAGGAGAGAGCTCTTAGAGGACAGATTTGGTATGACTACTTCACAGAGGCACTCAAATCAATTTGTGATATTTGTGGTGCTGCCTCAGCCTTTAAAGGGATGACCTTATCAGCCCACGCAGCTTTTCCACCTTTTCTTCCGCGGGTGAAAAGAGCGACCGGTGAGCCGCATCAGACTAAATCATCTTTTTCAGCACTCGGGGAGTAAGACAGGAATGAAACAGAAAATATATAAACCCTGCCCTCCATTGTCACCAGGAAAAGAACATCGCGTTCCTAGAAGCCTTTGCGGCTCTGATTAACGGCAAGCAATACTAATAAATGATTGGGTCCTTGGCTGCTTTGTGGTCATCATCAAATGTTCAGTGGCAGATGTGTACACTTTACAGCAGCCAAGCCATGAACGCAAAAACAAACAACACCGTGATCAAGGAACATTTTATGATCCCCCCCCCCCCCCGTCACATTATACCTAGAGGGAGAATTTCGCCGCAAACTTCACAGAAAAAAATACCCTGGATATAAACTTGGGCTGTTTTCAATGAGCAGTATTCAAATGCAAAAACAACATTGCATGGACATTGCATGTTAACCAGTCACCCATCTGGCTAACAGCCATGACAGCTCTCGCTCTAATGCTCTTCGTCTTCATCTCGGAACGGGTGTGACGGCCGTGACTCAATCACCGGCAATGAGGCGGGATGACGTTAAGCCATTGAGTTGTTTGTCACAGTAAACGACTACAAATAAATAAACAAATAATGGAACAAACTATCTGCCTTCTTCGATAATGTAGTGCAATATTGAGCCGCGCATTTAGACTTGACAGGGGCATCATCCATTATTCATCAGGAGCCAAACTGATACACGAAGCAAATGAAAAGGAACAACAAACACCGCCAGAAGTACCAGCATGGACAACCGTTTGTCTCCACTGCTGGAAACTGTGGGAGGACAAAGCAAAAGAGAGAGTGAGAGAGAGAGAGAGTGGAGAACAGAGAGACAGAAAGAGAATGGTGGTGGAGGGACATGGAGAGAGGAAGGATTTGGAGTTACACCGGTGAATGAGGTAGTAAAAAATAGTGGTCTGTGAAACAATAAAAAAGAAAGTGAACAAACAATGCCACCCTGAAGTCCCGTGATCCGACACTACTGTCATATACAGCTTTTATGTTGCGTATAATGAACAAATGGTGATGTTGGAGAGATTCGCTTGTTGTTCAATTATTCGGTAAGTGAGCGTTAAAAAGATTGGCTCCTGCACATTTGATCTCGGCCCAGGGGCAGAGAAAATGATAGACAGAAATAAGGAGAGAAAGATACAGCAGCAGGAGGAAAAAAAGAGATAGAGGGGAGAGTCAAGAGGGGAGCCAAGCTCTGAGTCATCTCGATCCGCGGTCTCACAGGAACATCCAGCTGGTCCCCAGTCCATCAACCATACCTCCCCACTGACATCCAGAAACACGCCATGCTCACGGTCTCGCTCTCGCTCTCTCTCTCTCTCTCTCTCTCTCTCTCTCTGTCAAACACACACACACACACACAGATACACACACACACACACACACATACACACACACTGTCCCTCTTTCTTTGTGTTCATTTAACTGGAATCTCTTCGTCCTTCCAGTTGTCTAGAATAGCCGGAGCCCATGAATAATGTGACTGCAGCTGAGAGACATCAAGGATTCCAAGACGCCGTTTTTCCCTCTCTTCTCATCATGGCCACCCCTCCTCCTCCCCTACACTCCTCTCTCTCTCTCTCTCTCTCTCTTTATTTCTCTTCACTTCTCTGCCTCTCTGGTTTTTCTCATAAATTCCCCCTTCAGACAATTGTGAGCTGATTTCGTCATCTGACCCCTGGGCCTCCTTCTCCCTCTCCCCCTGAGACAGACTCAGCCATGTGACGTACCCTCCCCTCCCCTACCAGCCCCCCCCCTCCTCCTCCTCCTCCTCCTCCTCCAGGCAACAAATTGGCCCAATGTTACAGTGCACAGCTCCACCAGACTGTTGCCATGTGACCCCCACCCTTCTACCCCTACCCCCCTCACAAACGATCCCTCTGGAACAACAATGCAGTAAATTCTCTCTTTAGTCATGCGCCTCTGTCTGGGAGGGAACAAAAATAAAGTAATACAGAGAGGTAATACAGAAGAAGCACATCTGGTAATTAAATAAAGAGGTCTGGGGTCTACGAGTGGGCGTAGCACGGTATCGATTGGGCATAGATTGAAAGAGCGCATCATTAGCCTCATTAGGTGGATGATGAATTACAGCGGGTTCAATAGGCTCTGTTTCTCATCGCGCTAACCCTCCCAACCCCCGACACATTCCATCAGGACCGGGAAAACAGGATGTTTCCATCAAACAGAGAGAAGGAGAGAAGGAGTGTGGAAAGAGTGAGAAAGAGGGAGAGAGAGAGAGAGAGAGAGAGAGAGAGAGGGAGAGAGGGAGAGAGAGAGAAGGGGTCAGAGGGTAAGGTAACGAGATGGAGATGCAGTGGAGGGTGATGAGCACAGGAGGGTAAGAAGGTGAGAGAGGGGAGGATCAGAGAATGGTCAGAGGAAGTGAGAGAAGAGAGGACGTGTGGAGGATACCGAAAGAGACAGAGAGAGAGAGATGGAGGAAGGATGAAAAGGCTGAAGTCGACAAGCGTGAGAGCGATGCTAGGAGGACTCCAGGGGACACATTAGGAAAGGGGAGGCGAGAGAGAGAGAGAGAGAGAGAGAGAGAGAGAGAGAGAGAGAGAGAGAACAGGTGATTCAGCATTAGGGAGAGAGAAAGAGGGTAAGGATGAAATGCTAGGGGCAGAGAGACACCAGAGGGGTTCAATGAGCAGAGAGGCCAGAGTTAAAAGAGACCAAATGAAATAGGTGGAAAGAAATGAAATGGGTGGATGGAGGGACAGAAAGGGAGAGAGAAAAGAAATGAAGAAGATGAACAGAGATGCAGAGGATAAAAGAGCTGGCAGAAGAGAAACGCACAAAGCAGTCAGAGGCTGAACTGAGTAAATCACTAGGCCAGGAAGTACTGTCTTCCTATGTGTGTGTGCGGGTGTGTGGGTGTGTGTGTGTGTGTGCGTGTGTGTATATCTGAGTGTGAGTGTGCATGGCAGGCGTATGTGAATGTCTACATCTCAGTATGTGTTAGTGAGACGGACATCAGGAGTGAACAACCTGGCATTTCAGGTCGTGTGTGTGTGTGTGTATCTGTGTATCTGTGTATTTGAGTTTCTGTGTGCGTGATTCATTGTGTGAGTGTGTATATGTGCATCGATTTGTGTGTTAGTGTGCCTGGCAGACATATGTAGGTGTCTACATGTGGCTGAGTGAATGGAAGACCTGGCAGTAGAAGGGGTGTGTATGTTTGCGCAGTTGCCTGTATGTGTCTGTGCGTGTGTGTGTGTGTGTGTGTGTCTGTGCGTGTGTGTGTGTGTGTGTGTGTGTGTGTGTGTGTGTGTGTGCACGAGACATCCGTGGGGAACTATCGGTCCAGCTGTACACTCCGATCTCTGACCGTTGCCGGTGGACCGTATCCAGGATACATCTGGACGGATGCCTGGCCGAGCCAAAAGCAATCCCCCGCTGGGAGAGAGTTAAGTGTGAAGGCAGAGCGCTGGCCAGAGCCAGAGCCAGCGGCGGCACGGGGCTGCCGGTACCGCCATCGGCCCAGACGCCCGGAGCCGGTGGCTGCTGGCTCCTGGCTGCTGGCTAATGCCACGGAGACAGAGGCAGGGAGCGAGGAACCAGCTGACCTTTCAGCTGTGCGTCTGCACCGGATTCAGACGCCGCTGCTGGCAGTGATTGATGAGAGCATTTCCTGCGCCAGACGGGCTGTTTCTGGATCAGCCAGGCCACGCGCTCTTGGCCCCAGTGTCATGTTTTTTTTGTTGGTCTTATTCTGTTCCTGTCTTTGCCTTTCTTGTTTGCCTTTGTCTTCATTCTGTGCCACATAATCATCGGTCTAACCTTCTGGATCTTTGTCTGTCTCTTAAGCACGCGTGTGAATGCAAAAGACTACAGGGGTCAGTAAGTCGACCCCTCAACCGACTGTTTGCTTTTCCACAGCAGCTCTCTCTTCCACCCTGCTTCACACTGCCAATTGCACGTGCACATTTGACTGTTCGGCCATTGTTTCAGTCCCAGCTTCATGTTCATGTTCTGTTCATGCGTTCTCACATATCATTTCCCATTCTATCGATCAAACATCCCTCTAATTGTCGAGGCCCATTGAAGTGACTGCACGGCCAGTGCAGAGAAAGAGCACGGCCAGAGACTGGGGAATATTGTAATGAACAAATGAACTCATCTGGCGGAGGACCGCGGCACTTTGGTAAAGGTTATTGTCTTGTAAAAGGGCTGAGAGCCCGAATAATTCACTCCCCGGAAATCAATTTTCATTGCACTATCATACATTAGAGAGAAGTGATGGACTGCGAGAGGGAATGCCATCTTTTCACCTCAATGATTCTCTCCATCTCTCTCACCCGATCCTTCTAGCTGTCTCTCTCCCTCTCTCTTTTCTTTTTCTCTCTATCAGTCTCTATCCCCTCTCAATAGTTTTAAATTATGGTGTATTCAAAGCACATCACTAGCACTAATACTGTGACAATATGCTTTTTTTTTCAAAAAGACTGCAAGCTTCTGCTCCTAAAATAAAGCAGCTCGGCTCAGATGCTCCCAATTGACCCACATTCACTGCAAGGCAGTGCATTGCTCCAGCAGACACGGCACCTGTTTGCTCTGGGGCGTAAGCAATGGCCCCCATTCCCTCTGTAACAACCCCTGATCCATCTCCGTTCATTATCAACTGTGGGGAAATGAGCTCATCAGTGTGAAGGAGGGAAGGCAGGGAGGGAAGGGAGGGAATCAAAGCGAGGGTCCCATGAATGTGGGCGGTAATGAGGGCCTCCTGTGTTTATGGGCTAGCGTTAAATGTTTAATGTGTACGCTGATGAGGCGCTGCTCTCTGCTCCTTTGAGGGCTCTTCCTACCCAACATCCCCCACCCTAACCCAGAATCGGAGAGCCCCCCCCCCCCCCCCCCCCCCCCCCCACACTGCCTCTCTACACACACACACACACACACACACACACACACACACACACACACACACACACACACACACACACACGCCCACGCCCAGCCCCCACTCAGAGAGGCTCCCAATCCCCCTTCCCGATGCATTTGCTGCCTGACCTGTCGCACGCCAATTAAGCAGCCATGTGACAAGACAGCCAAAAGAGCCAATTACCTCCTCACACACCCCCCTCCCCATCTCTCTCTCTCTCTCTCTCTCTTTCTCTCTCTCTCCAGCTATACTCCATTCAAATCACATAACCTCTGCATCTCCAGTCAAAACCAATTGCATTTTCCAAACCAAAGCATTTCCCTTTCTTTCCACTGCTGCCCCTCGCAACACCAGCGACTCCCACCTCTTCAGCTCTCCTCGCGCTCATACTCCCTCAGCAGACCACAGGAGAACACTACACTTTTGAGCACCCCACAGTAACGTAGCCTGGAGTGTGCATAAAGCTTGCTCGCGTCTGATAACAATGTTGCCTCGTTACTTTGCAAGGAATTGTGAGATTAGGATAGAATTAACACGGCGAAATCCTCTCACTCAGTTTCAGTGTTTAGCGGGAATGCTAATGAACTCCTCTGTTTATCTAATCAATT
>NC_137914.1:18004460-18014460 GCF_963457725.1 Sprattus sprattus
AGGTGCACCGCATGCTTGTTGCTCCAGCTAGCTGAGTGTAAAATGAAAGCAACTGCGAGTGGCAGCCCTGGTTAGAGCAGACAATCAGGAATGACTGACAGGAAAGATAGCAAAAGAGGTGCGTACCTGCATTGAACATCCTATGATCTTCAGAAGGCAAGGGGGAGCAAAAGGGAGAAAACACAGCGGTTAGGAGGGGTTAGGCTCAAAGCAAGCAGCAAAGCAATACATTTGTGAGACTGAGAGAACGGGGGATGAGAGCAGCGGATCGGATGAATGAAAGATGGTTGAGAAATGGATGCAAATTTAAAAAATTGCTGATGAAAATTGATAGAGTAGGTCACCCATTGACAGAAAGAGTTCTCGAGAAAAGTATTCCTGCACTTAGTAGCCTCTCGAACACAACAAGTGACCGGTCGGCATCATGTCCTCTGCAGAAACACATTTAAACAAAAATCACTTTTTCTCCCCCCCCCCGCAGTCAACACGCTTTTATAAATCCCCCCAGTCGCCCCTGGTGGTCCTGCCACAGCTGCAAACTTGAGTGCTGTCATTATGGCACTGCCCCACCTGGTTCTGCCACCCCGCAGACAAACACACACACACACACACACACACACACACACACACACACACACACACACACGTAAAGACACACACAGGGCCTGAACATCATCATGTCAACCTGCACTGATGCAGACTGAAGGCAACTGATACCAAAGAGCACATCAAGGCTCATCCATAAATCATAAGTGAGTGGCAGCTAGGTATTTACCCACTGAGAGATAAGGAGAGGTGGAGTCGGAGACAGAGAGAGAGAGAGAGAAAGAGAAGGAAAGAGAGAGAGAGAGAGAGAGAGGGAGAGAAGGAAAGAGAGAGAGAGAGAGGGAGAGAAGGAAAGAGAGAGAGAGTAGAGTATTAAGGTAGGGAGGGGGTGGAGGAAAGAGAGGTTGGCTGTGAGCATCTGTGTGTATTATTTAACACAGAGAGGAGTGCTGGCTGGCAGGATCATGAACACGGCCCTGCTTTGCCCCCAGCCAGCACCTGCTACCGCTGGACATCTTTCACACCCAGCCAATGGCATAATTGCACTGTTTGTTTCGCTGCGCGCAGGGTGCACCACCTCTACACACACAAGCAAGCAAACACACCCCTACATCTTCAAGGTAGCGCATGATCCTTCGCTCATTTATTATTCCGCACACCAGTGTGTGGGGGATGAGGTCCATTATCTGGAGTTTGTACTTGTAAAGGGCTGAAATGGAATTGAGTTTCACCAGGACAAAGAGCGATCACACTTTTGTCTCTCGACCACCCGCTCCTGGACTTTCTCCCCCCCCCTCCGTTCTTGTGGGCATAATGCGATTATGACTCACTCGTTTGCTTCAAAAGTGGCGTACGGTCGAGCCTTAAATGATTAATGGGCCTGGAGGAGGGTGACTCACCGTTGGCCGTCGCCGGACGTCTCACTCCTTCGGTAGCCTGCCCGTGTACGCACAAGCTCTCTCTCTCTTTTTTTCTCTCGCTTCAGGCCATCGCGGGGCTCAGGCCTGCTGTCTCCTAGATTAAATATTGACTAGTGTGATTAAAACGTTTGTCAGGGCTCAGGAGCCCCTGCATCCGATTTACTGACGGACGGAGGGGTTTTCTGGTATGTAAGCAGAGGATTTGGGCTGAAGCATTTGTCTTGGATTGGCACAGGGAGTGTTAGTGGGGGTGGGGGGATGGAGGGGCGGGGTGGTGGCGGTGGTTGTCATCAGAGAGCAGCCGTCGCAGCACAGTGGGGCTCCCCATTGCCAGCTTTCGTCCGATTCAGACTGACAGAACGACTGGAGCCTGGTCTAACAGATGGATCAGCCTCCACCCCTTACAAGCACACACACACACACACGCACGCACACACACAAACACACACGCACACGCACACGCACACGCACACACACACACACACACACACACACACACACACACACACGCACACACACACACACACACACACACACACACACTTGGAAAAATACTTGGTAGTGCAATACTCAAAATCACATTCTTACAACAGTGGAGAGGAACTCCTCAAGGCAGAGCCAGGAGTCCTGGAGTGTGGGATAGGCTCTTGAATCCCTAGTAGAGCATTAATAAAAGGAACAAAGTGCTCCTTGATTGGGCGGGGGGTCTCTTTGTTTTGCCCTCTTCAGCTGGATTACTTTTTTCTCGCCCCAAACAGAGCCTCCCTGCTCTGGGGTCCAGGAGAGGGTTCCCAAAACAAGAAGGAGTTAACAGAAGAAGAAGGGGAGGTGAAGAGAATGTGCCCTTCCTCTCATGAAAGCCGTGGTTGCCTCTTCCGTATTTGTGAACTAGCAAATGAACTGAAAAAGGAACTTTCTGTTTTTTTTCTCTCTCATCCAGGCACCAATGCATGGCAAATCACGTGCAACAATTAATTCAGGCACCAATGCACCAATGCATGGCATGGCATGACATGGCAAATCACATTTATTTGGCCAGTGCAGGCTACTTACGGAACAGAAAACGGACTGTCCCATTTCTATTCTATTTCATTACTGAGCATTTCCTCCTTCTATAATGGCATGGAGTACATTTCTAGACATCACGAATAAGGCAGTCTTACAACTCATCAGTCTGCTGTGCCCTTTCTTCATCAAGGCCAACATGATAGCCAAGTTAACATTACCTTCCTTCAGATAGCATCAAACCATCTTTGATCAAAGGCTGCATCATGTTATCCACTCTTTATTGTGCTTATTAGGCACTGGTGCCCTGTGCTTTGAGCCCTTTTTTTAATGACAAACTTCTGGGAAATCTGTCCTTGTACAAATGAGATAAACTGCTGGCTCGGAATCAGTCAGCCTGAAGCAGCGCAGTCACAGGGTCAAATGAGCCGACATTCACTCTATCCGCACGATACAAACCATGGGCAGAGCAGAGGGTGGGAAAATAATATTAAAAAAGAATCAAAGCACAAAAAAGATAATCAGGAGCAGAGTTGAACTGTATGAGGAAGGGCGAAACTAACTTTTAATATTTGACCTGAGAGAAATACTGAAGCACTAGTGAACCTTAATAACATCCACACGTCACGTACAACAGACACATTGAGACATGGGAAATTACAGACATGGGGGAGGAAAATCCACTGCATTTTTTCTCACACACAGAAACCAGACAGAGTTTTTTTTTACTTTCACAGAAAACCCCATCAGTTTCCAGCTGTGCGGAGTGTATGCCCACCCTGCATCTCTTTCTACTCCAATTGAATAAATAAAAATCAGGGGGGAAAAATGCGTCTGAGAGAAGGTCTTTCTCACTTGTTTACCTCATTCAGTGGATCCCTTTCTGCAAACTGGCCTTGGTGAACTCCCTGAGACAATAGCTCTGGGGGCTCTGGGTGAGGAAGGAGGCAAAATACTTATCTGTGCCACCACTTTCCTGGAGCCAGCAGGGATGAGGCAGGGTGGTATGATGCAAGGGAGGCAGTAGCTTACAGGCCAGGAGACCGACCCATGGTGTGTGGGGACATCCATAATCCCCCCATGAAAATTTCCCATTTTTATTTATTTTTCCTCTGTCTGTGGCCTTCGGGATGCGGGAGACCCCAAGGTCCATCAAGGTCCGCATCTCAAGTCATTTGCATTCGTGGCATGGGGAGGCCCATAATAACATGATAAACGAGGGATATATGAAAGGGTTCCATTTGCTCAGACTGCTTCCAATCACAATGGCACAATTTCACGCTGCGCGACTCCCTCATTTGAGCTCATCTCTTTTAAGGCCTGCCTTGTTCAATTTACTGTGAGTGACAAGATAAAATCCTTCATCGCTGGCATCAGGATAGGAAAGCAGCAGGAGCAGGTTTTTTTTTTTACTTTGGTTAGTCACAAAAAACAATGTCACATTTTTATCAACTGAAGTTGATTGCAGCCAGTGTGGTAGAGCAGATTTGTTTGTCTGTATTGTTTTTTTAATCAGTTTGTGAAATGGCTCACATTAATTGCTGATTATTTTGATAACTGGACAGAATTTGAGTAGAAAAAGTGCAGCATGCTTATCGGAATTCCATTAAATTCCACCCATTTAGTTCTGCTGATTTATCTATCTCATAACAAACTCATTTTTCATCAATGTAACAAGCCTAAGGCTGGTAATACCAAAGGCACATCAGTGTTCACCCTATAGCTCCAAAGGTCACTCCTCCCTGTGATGAGTCAGAGAGGGCTTCAGCTGACTTTCCGACCAGAGGCCTGGGTGACGAAGCATTTAGTACCCACAGCCCCTGCATGCCATCGGTAACAGCCAGTTCCATCCTGCCATCACCTTCTACCTCCAGGGGTATTTATGGGGTGCTCTGCCTCTGCTGCTGTTCACACTGGGAGAGATACCCAGGCCACTCCGGGGCCTACATTCCTCAGATTGTTACATCCACACATCCACCGGGATTCCATGCACACAGGGATGTTCCTAATCACAATAAGGGTTTCCCCCATACCCCTGGACCCCACTGACTACAGTCTAGACTGGCGCAGGGCAGCCTGATGCTTACTGCTCAGACCTCAAGCACAGACCAAGATTGCGTGAGAGGGGATTGCTTTAGCATAGCTCCAGCTCCAATCCAGCCAGAGATGCCACGGCATGCCATTGGATAACATCTGCTGGCTAACATGCCTTTCCGTTCAATTAGACATCACATCTTGTGGGTGCAGTCGCCAATTATCCTTTACGTGCATTTGCATTTGTGCACGTCACCTTTCGCCAGAGGAAAAATCTCACTGACACACACATTTTTTTTCCTTTCTCGAGAAGGAACGCATGCCTTTTAAAAGAAAAGAGGTTCGGAAAACGAATAAAGTCAAAGCACTTGATGAGAGTGCTGAGAAAAAAGAATGAACAAATGAACAAATTACACACTTTCGACCTGGAATCAAGGCTTCTGTCTCTTTCTATTAGTGCGGTGTGATTTAAATAAACCATTACAATAAGGACACGCAATGCCACCGGGGTCGAATGAAGAGCAGGAAGCTGAGGACCCGAGTAAGACTGCCAGGAATGACATCACATCCCATCTAGCCATCAGCCTTCCCCTCCTCTCTCTCCCTCTCCGCCACTGTATCGTTTATCATTTGCCACCCCTGCTAGTGAGAGTGAGGGAGACAGTCACTCCTTGTCGGAGAACATTGCATTGCCCCTGAGCCTCCAGCCAGTACAGCCATTTAAAGGCAGTAAAGCTCTAGCAGTTACAGGAAACGGCTTTTAATCTCCCCAATCAAGTAGCATATAAATCCGTCAGCCCAGCAACAGTGTCCCCGCAGCAGCCATAGAGGACCAGAAGAGGATAATGCATGCACACGCACACACACACACACACACACACACACACACACACACACACACACACACACACAAACACACAAACACACAAACACACAAACACAGTTCACGCACCCAACCAGTACACACGTCCATCTTCAAAGCCTTTCTCTCCCACTAGACCACCAACAGCTGTAACTGAAGTGGCCAACTTTCACTGTCCTTCAGACAAGCACTTACACATTCATTCAATGACCGTTTGAACACACACACACACACACACACACACACACACACACACACACACACACACACACAGACACACACACAAAGTAGTAGTGCAAGAGCTCAGTCAGCAGCAACATGACATTCTCCGCAGGGCGCTAGCTTACAGGCACTCTTATTCAGCAGGTCTGGGCTTGCGTTAGTGTTTGGAGGGAGAAGGAAAAAATGTGAAATGGAAATCTGTTGTCTCGTAACTTCAAAAGCTTTGATTTCCACAGCAGATGTCTGAGTCACACGTACAGTAAATCCACAAATCGGACTCAAAATTTGAGCCAACATGGCAGATCCTATAACCAACTGTTTCACTTCACACACTATGAGAACCTACTACATGAGCACCAAATAAAACATGACACCCTTGCAAAACCTGGAACAGTAATAAGCTGAGCTCCCCCTGCTCTATTTCACCATGGTGAGCTGAGGAGGCCCCTTAGGAGCCTCTGAGTGAGACACCTCAGCTGATGAGGAATCCTGTCCCTGCCAGACGGATGGAGGGAAGGGGGGGTGGGAGGAACTTGCCCGAGGGCGGGGATTATTATGGGATTTATCGGCCCCCACTTTCCAAGGTGCGCAGGCACAAAATCAAGGGCGTGGGCTAATGAAGGAACAGCAGCAAGTATCGAGGGCCAAACCCCGCCATGACTGGAATACCTCCACTGACGGGAATCAGACTTAACAGTCAACGCCTCCGAATTCCCAATAGTCTTAGGGATTTCTTCGGGGGAAAGAATGACTTGATCCACTTTTAAATTGAGTGAAGTGGATTCTGCGAACCTCGCTCAAAATCTCACATGGGATTTTTTTTCTTATTAAAATCAAGGAGGCAAAAAGAAAATCTATTTAATAAGTTTAACCTTAAAAGTACAACACGCCCTTTTGTATTTCAAAACGTGTTTCACTTTTTAAAGTTGGGCCAAATTAATTTCCAGCTCGTAGGCCCTATACATACCTATGTGGGTCAGGTGTAAATGATTAAAAAGTTCAACCATTAATTAGTTGATGACTCCGCCGCTCTTTCCTGCTCTGCTCGATAGCGCCACTCCGAAAAGGTTGCCATCCATCACCATGACTAGTGCAGACCGCTCTGCTCCTGCTAAGGAAGTTTGCGTGCTATTTGAGCTCCAAGAGGGGCCAGCCCTGCTGTTGACTCTTAGGTTAATGGGGAGCGGCCACCTTTCCCCGACACCCAGTTGTCTTAATTGAGCAATAAAGCCATCCCACCTCCCACCTCCCCCCTTTGCCTTCAGTCTCAGAAAACGTTCCGCCGACTGAGGTGGCTCAGCAATCCATCACACCAATAAAAGTGTCGCAGTGGGGTAAGGTGAGGTAGGGTGGGATGGAGTGAAAGTGCTGAGAGCAGGAGGGGGATAGCAGTGGAACACACCACCACACCGGCGTGCACGTGGCCCGTGCTTCGCCAGAGGTCACCCCCCGAAGCAATTGCCTAAAGTGTTCTGAGTGACAAGCGTTGCAGGGGGACCAGATCAGAGCGTTCCCTCAGGCAGACGAGAAGGGAAGAGAGGAGAGGATAAATAATGAAGCCAAATAAAAAAAGACAATCCAAGTTGAGCTCATCCCAGGGTCTTTTATCACTCCCATTCGAGAGAACTATTCATCTTCCATTTTGTCTTCATTTTCTACTTCTGTCTTATTCATCAACCACCCCTTTCTATTTCCATCCCTCTCTCTCTCTCTCTCTCTCTCTCTCTCTCTCTCTCTCTCTCTCTCTCTCTCTCTCTCTCTCTCTCTCTCCCTCCTGCCTGTGTCCTTCTCATCTCCCTGCCGTTCCTTACCCTGCATGTGGATCAGATGATCAGGAGAGAAGGGCTTCATTAGGGCTAATGGAACCTCGCTGCTGTGTCAGCCCAGTGGGGCGACCTGAGTGACTCACTGCACCTTTCCCATAATCCACCATGAGTCCCGGTGCAGAAGGTCAGCCTGGCCCTTAGGGGGGAGAGGAGCAGAGAGGTGGTTTGCCTTCAGAGGGCTCTGACCTGAAGTCCCTCCAGGTCACTCTGAGTCATGACACTAAGGGGAGGTTGGATGACGCCGTTAGCCGAGCCACTTCCTCGTTATTTTTAAGCATCATTGGGACCAGAGCTGCAAGGATTTCTCTAGCCACTCACTGGCAATCATTGAGTTGCTGAAGTAGATACAATTCATACTTTCAAAAGTTTTCAATTTATAAATAAAGGTGCCTAGCAGTTCACTATAAAAATAATAATTCTACTCTGCCTTCATGATATGGGGTGGTAGGGGTAAAAGCAGCCTATAATATGATTAACATAAGGAATATCCAGATAAGCACAGCCCAGTAATTCGCTGATTAATGCAACATACAGTCACTCCCCGCAAAACCCAGCCCACAGGCAGGCACAAACCTGGCAGTGAGTTGTTACACTTCAGCATGCACAGGGCCAAAACGGTCCATAGATTAAAACATTAAGTAGCAACAATGGGGGTACTCAGTGTCAGCAGTATTTTGAGAAAGCACAGACGCATCAAATGGCCCATACAACCAGGTGACCGATGACTGAAACTGCAGTCGCCGCCACCGCCTCCCAAGCCTATCTATCGTCTCTCTTTGACAAACCTTGATGCACTCAAGGCTATTTGATGGTGGCTGTGACAGGTCATACATCTTGCCATGGCTATGAGCTGCGTAATCAACTAAAGCCAAACACCGGTGGAACCCGCGGTCCAGGGGGAGGGGATGGAGGTGAATGGCAAGTAAGTGTGGAAGATAAAGCACCAAATGCCGACAGCAAAACATGGCAAGACATCCTTCTCCTCAAAACGTATCAGTTATGCTAATTTCATTTAGCATCGCTGGGGTTTCTTAATTAAACATGTTTGCACTGAAGCTAAGATGAGAAGCTGTGTCTCCTTCTCTCTCTAGGCGCTGAAGGCACTTTCCCAGATGGGATAATCATCATCTGACTGGATGGGCAAATTGAGTAGCTCAGTGGCTGTGTAATTCAGGGAGAGATTAAATCGGTGTGGATGTCTAGCTGCCACCCAACAAACTGTTTTGCTTTGCAAAGGTAAAGCCACTGTTACCTTTAAGAAAAATATATTTAATCAACATGGAATTAGCTTCCCTTCAGTAGTTATATTGCCTACCACACTCTCAGCTGAGACACTCTTAATTTAATAGCCTTCATTCTTCTATGTTGGGGGCCTACAGGCAAGCACAGGTCGTTATATTGAGCTTTTGCCCTTCACAATGTGAGGGATTGAGTCGTACAATGAGAAATTTTGCCAGTTCATGCTGGTCACATGAAAAAGGAGGTCATTGTGGCGGTGAAACCATGCTGACTGTATGAGACAGGAAGTCATTGTGCCAGTCCAGTCATGCTGATAACATGGCACAGAAGTCCCTTGTGCCAGCTCAATCCAGCCAAGCCATAAGACCATTATCACCGCATGTGTGAGCTTCGTTCTGTACCGAAGTGTGTGTGCTTGCACGTGCATGTGTGTGTATTTGTGTGACTGAGTGTGTGACAGAGAATGAGTGCTGTCTGTATGGCGGCATGTTCGAATACTGTAATCAGGCCCTTCAGCAGGTGTGCCAAATCTACCGTATTTGAATAAGTGACCAACACTATTACAAAAGCAAGACAGCAGGGGTATCAGCTCAAACTGTGCCATTTCAGCACATAAAGACTACAGGTCCACACTGGCACTAAGACGGCTGGTTCTGCACTATGAGTCAGCTTGCTGTTGCCTCGCTGGCATGCCCTAGTTGGAAGTTCAAGGACATTGGGGAGTGCTCCAAACAACTGTCTGTAAACAGGTAAGAAGTGGGGCCAATAAAGCCTGCACTACGTTATCGCCTGGAAACTACAACAACAACAAATATCAATGTCCTCGGTTGACCATTCCTTGGACTGCAGTTTTCTTGGCACCGCTGGAGAGTCTTTGGATTACATAAGGAAACAGCCTAACGCAACAAAGGAATTGGGTCGCCCTGAAGTGGGAATATGGCAATCAGCAGAAGCAGAAACATTTGGGGTCTAAATGGCCTTTTTTTCTATTCTCCAGGGGAATTAAGAACTGGCACAAGGCTGCAGCAACATTTGGCCTCTCCTAAGAAAGCACTCTCCACAGTACACTCCTTCTTCAACTGCTTCACCATTTATGGACACAATATTCTCCATTGCCTTTAAAGCCTACAGTTGGATGGTTGACAGCTTAACAAAGGTTGTATCTGCTGCCAGAATCAAGGCTCAAAGGTTAAATACAAAACCAGTATACAATAAGTGCAGAAAATGAAAACAGCTTCCAGATATGAGACTGGTTGAAAGATCTGTTCTACATTCCTGAAAGAAGTCACACACAAGTTTGTGTTGGACTAACGACACAGACCTGATGCCAATGGTCTGGGAAATCT
>NC_137914.1:18019460-18206960 GCF_963457725.1 Sprattus sprattus
CGCTGATAAATCAGCCGAGGATTTTTTTTTTACACAAAATGACAGAAGGGAGCATTAGCATTCCGCTAACGCTGCCGTCTCGCCTTTTATTGCGCTTTATGGACCTCTGATGGTCGGATCACTGTGTTCCATGGCGGGCTGGCTCTCAGAACTGAGCCTGGACAAGCGAGTCACCCCTCAGAGGATGGAGGATTCGACAAAAAGCTCCCTCACTCCGTCGTGACAGAGAGAGATGCGGAGCCAGGGTTTGGCATTGTTTTTACAGGAAGGGCCAGGCCCAGGACGGGAACATGAAAGGCCTGCTCCGTCATCTCCTCTGTAATGAGACGTGAGGAGCTTGTTTTGACTGCCTCTGCTCTGTCATATTCATGACAAAGGGACGTCTCAAGGGGGGGGGGGGGCTCAGACAACACCCGCTACTCTACTGAGCCGGACCGCTTCCTAGCATGTTTGCTTGTTCATCTATCTGCCTCCTCTGTTTTTTTTTCTGGCGGGTTGTGTATTGTTGGGGTTTATGCAAAGCGCCGTCTTCCCGAAACAAATGTTAAGAACACCACGTGTTTCTCTCTTTATTGTGTTGTGCGAGCAGATAGAGGGAACTGGCAGCGCAGGCATCCAATGGAAATCAGATTTAAAGTACAATAATGGGAAGACAAAAGCGGGCTCTCAGCTGCTGGGCTGTGCTCTACTGAGCTGAATGAGACGTCTGATGGTCTCGTTTTCCGCCATTCGACACAGTCGCTAGCTGCGGCACCTAACTCCAGACTGTCCCCCATATGCTAAACCCCCTGCCATCAACCCCAAGCTCAGTCTCGGAGCTGATGAAACCTAGCTGAGGGCAGAGTTCTCACAGCACGCCTGTCCTAAACCTACCATCAAAGACCCAACCGTCTCACACTTTCTGGCGACAGGGCCGTTCCCTGTGCCATTACACAGCACCCTGTGACGGTGCCAGGATGCAGGAAGGGAGTTGTAACAGCAACAGAAATGGGAAGGAAATGTTCTCTCTCCATTGCACATCACATAGGAAGACAGCCATGAACAAAGTGCTAAATGAACATCCAGACATGCCTCAAAGTCCTTGTCTTTCTCAAAGGCACTTTCTTCAGCTGCTTCATTCTCATGTACCCTCCCCTGCTACACTGAGTGGGTGTATGAACCATTGCCACCAAAATTGCAGCAGATAGTGAGAAACGGGAGGAGGGAGAGGTGCTTCAATTACAGAAGATGGAGTCCAAGGAGAGAGTGCTGGATGTGCTAGTGAGTGGAGCGTGAACTGTGTGCTATGGATTACATCTCATTATAGATGGACGGCGGTAATTTGAGCGTCTTACCTGAAAGGTTGTCCGCAAAGCCGGAGATGGAACATGAAAGAGAAGAAGAGAGAGAGAAGAGGATATATTAGGATAGGCAGTTTTTTTATGAGATCATAGTTACAGAAATAACACATGTGCATCACAGAAATCTTTAACAGCAAAGGAACTGATCAAATGCACCCCACCCAAGAGCCAGATAAAATGATACACTCAGGAAATGCTCTGCAAATGCTCAGCAATCAAACTGCTGTCACACGGCACTTTCCATTTTGGCTTTAAAATATGGCCTGTGTTTGAAAGCCAGACGCCCCATAACTCACTATATAATTCACCATGTGATTCAAACTGCAGATGCACACCTGTGTTTATTGTGTACTACTGCCCGTCTGGGCCCTTTCAAGTAACACGGGCATAACAATCCCTCTCTCCCAGTCCCGTTGAGTTCATTCTTCCCCAGGCCTTGGCTACAGCCATGTTGCCCTAAAGAGATGCAGAGCATCATTGAGAGACTGCCTAGATGCATCGACTCACTGCTGTTTCACTGAAATATTTACAGCCTAGCAAAGACACGTGTATAATTTCGCCATCAGGTTCCTCCATGAGCAATAAGCTCGCAGGCAGGGGAGTCACCTTTTACCTTCATGCATATTTTAAATGAGACTGCCATACACTCAACGCGCCCGGTCGACCTTGAATACCAATGAGACGAGAATATGTGGTTCCCCGCGCCACACGATCTGTCATGAATTACAATGCGTGGCGACAAGAGGAAAAACTTCACAAAATCACTGCGGTGAAATGAGAGAAGGAGGGAAAAAAAGAGAGGCGGTGTAACAAGTGTTCCTATCATCTGTTGTTTTTTCTTCTCCCTTTCGTTTTTTTCAAAAATCGTTGGAGGTGGCACCACAGGGATAGCGATTGCATACTTTCAGCATGCAGCAATGGCAAACAGTGCACAACCCGACACGTGCACTGAAACAAGACATGGAGCACCGGAAGAGATGAAACCTGAAGTCCATATAACAATGTGGTATCGGTTGGAGACCAGCCTGGACCGCATTAAAGACCACATCTATTCCCCATGTCCTTTTCTTCCTCTCTCACTCTCTCTTCCTCTCTCTTTTAGGGCCCTGAGGGAGGGATTCAAGGTTGACCCCGTTTAAAGCAGAGAAATGGCTCCTCCAGAGAGGGAGGGAGTGGATTAAGGCGAGGCTAATGATCCGCTCAGGTGCTCTGGGCCAGCATGGAGGCAGACAGAGAGGAGATGGGACTCCCGGTGTGTGTGGTGGACTTCATTACGACAAAGTCAGATCACACGGCAGGTCAAGGTCCCCGTCTCTCTCTATTTACAGGGCTGGGAGAGGAGGAAGATCTGAAAAGAGTTTCTCAGGCACACCATTTTTAGAAGAGTGGATGAGGGCAAAGAGAGAGAGAAAGAAAGAGAAAGAGAGGGAGAGATGAGGAGAGTGGGGGAGGGAATTTACAGGCCTCTTCTGCTATCATCTAGCTGGAGCCGTGATGAGCAGATAACCTGGATTTGGGAGAGGCTCTAGACAAAACAGTGCTCTTCCTCTCTCTCCCCATGGCTCACCTTGATATGCATCACGTCTGGGATACATGTGCAGCTGCTGAGGCAAGACGATGGCCGAGCGTCTCCCTCATGGGAACGAGGCCGAGCTTTATTTAATTTAAAGCTTAGTCAGGGAAGAGGACCGGGACTAGAGAGAGCTTTCTTTCTTTCTCTCCCTTCTCTTCTCCCTCCTCCTCACTCTCTCCTTCAAACGCTGCAACTAAAGGGAAGATGTAACTGAAGGCAGGATTGATCTGTGCTTATCCAAAATCGATGGTCCTCTGCCTAATGCACAGGAGGAGATACAGAAAGCGGAGCGGTAAATAAACAGGAACTATTGCACCACTTGCCTCATGGTGATGGGACTTCATGGCAAATGGATAGAAAAAGCACAGAGTCATTTAAAAAGCCCATGAGTAAATCAAGATGTAACTCGATTCAGAGCTGGAAGACAGAGTGCCAATAGACTGAGGTTGTGGTGCACTGTTTCATTCTGCTGCTGTTGTTGTTTGGTTGAAAGATCCACTGTAAGATCTCTGAGCGTCTTGGACATCACTCAGATCTTGTATGGTCCCTGCTTGCCACTGGCTTATCTGGGAGGCTTGAAGTTGCAAGTTCTGACATAATGTTACAAAAACACTGAGAAATAAAAAAAAAGGTTCTTTTGACTCAACTTTCCTTCCACTAAGTCGACAAAAAAAAGGTCTGCCAGTCACGGTAGCCATGTTGCGCCAAGACGGGGCCTGCGTGGGAAGAAAATATATGAGACCATTTATGACCTGGCCGTCTCAAGAGCAGCGAGTGGCTGCACCATGCAGAGAAAACTGCAGCCAGTGGCCCCCGCTTCAAATGCACTAAAAGTAATCAAGTTCTTCAGCAATCTTCATTACGAGGAAAGCACTCTACTTTATTGAGAGTCAGGGAGAGGGAGGCGGTGTGCCAGAGCACAAAAAGGGAATTTATTGATTGCACTTAATGCAATAAGCATGCAGGATCCAGTCCTACAATTAAATTGTTCTCCTCCCTCTCTTTCTCTTGCTCCCTCTCCCTCACTGCCTCCTCCACTCTCCCTTTCTCTCTCTCTCATCCCCTCATATTTTCTTTACTATTCCCTCTCTCTTGAGAGAAAAAAATGCAACCCTGCAAAAGTGAATAGCCTGCAGGTACTGCAGGGTCCTAATGGGGGATGACAGCTAATGATTGGATTAAAAATACTCCCATGAATACGTCTGGGCTCAGTAAGGTGGAGTTTCATCCTGCTCTAGGTCAGACGACAGATGCCCCAGAGGACGTGCAGGAGTCCACTTCCATTCCCCGACCGGCCCTTCATCCCCACTGCGGGGGAGAAAAGGAGACCATTGTTGAGAAATATGCGACTGCGCCGCCAGGTAAAAGGGAGAGGCCCGCCAACAAAAGGAGCAGTGTAAAAGTGCGGTGGAGTATCCCGAGGCGTTTGCCGAGAGTCATCAGTATCGGCAAAGCCTGGCTGCCACGTCAGCAGGAAAAAACGGGGGCCATAATTACATTAAACTGTAATTCTGCCAACGCTGAAATCGAAAACATGCGATTCTCTAAAGTTGGCTTAACTCGTACGAATGGGAATGCAGTTACGGGTAAACTGAATCAACATTTCTGTGGGAACCTCTAATCAGAAAACGTACTTTGAAAGAAGTAGATGAATTAAACAGTGATTGGGATGAAATTAAAAGAAATAAAGGTGGGAGAGTGGATTAGGCTAGGGTTGCATATTTTTCTTTAAAAGAACAAACTGAAAGCGAGCAGCAAGCATGGCCAGGTAAAACTACCCACTGCTCTCTAGCCTCTTATTTCCCAGTCAAATCTGAAGAGTGCCTCTCCAATGTGCGATGGCAGCCCAGGTGCAACACCTCA
The DNA here is from genome assembly GCF_963457725.1 of Sprattus sprattus. Taxonomy (NCBI): domain Eukaryota; kingdom Metazoa; phylum Chordata; class Actinopteri; order Clupeiformes; family Clupeidae; genus Sprattus; species Sprattus sprattus. The sequence goes on from NC_137914.1 coordinate 18,024,237, forward strand.
TCCACGATAGGGGGCAAATAAACGGTGATGTCGAGGTATAATTTCCCAGAGCATGACTGACAACAGCCCATGTGTTCCTCTCGGCTCCAGCTGTTTCGCTTTACGGCGCCGACCCTGGCCAGAAGACCCGACCTGACACCTCTCTCTGACCCCCCTCACCTAACCTCTCCCCCTTGGCAGTAAATACTACAGACATGCATGCAGCCAGTTCTGGGCCCGTGAAAGGTGGCATGTTTGTTACACGAACAGTTATGAGGTGTTTCATCTGGGTTTTATTTCTCAAACAACAATGCGCCCAAAGGGTATGTTGGTCAGAAAGACATCAAACTAAGTAGGACACATCCAGGATACTTGTTTAATATCCTAACCTTTTCTTAAAATATGTGTTTCATAAAATATTGTACGCCACACACATCAGCAATAAGTAATGGTGAGTCAACTGAGAGTTTGATAAAATGCGGAGCCAGAAGCAGTTTGTTTTTAAGTCGATGACTTCACAGGCTTCAGAAAAACAACTTGAGAGGCCTAATAATTATTAATGCTCAGATTTACAGCTTCTTAACCGAGGAAGTTCTAAATCAAAACACTGTGTTGCTTCCAACAGCTGAGCTAATTTAATTATGAAAAACAACAGCATCTCCCATGGGGGACGCCCTCCCCCCGCCCCCACCCCCTGCGTCTGAGGCCTGAGGTCTGGCTGACAGAGCCGTCTTCAGTGTCTGCAAACGCTGGCCTCTCCGAACCCAGAGGCTGAGGTCTCTCCCAAAACTTTAATCTTCAGCAGTGCAGAGGAGGCCAGCCATGACCAGGAGTGAAGGGCAGGGGCCAGAGAGGGGAGCTGGAGTTAGTGCAGGGAGTGGAGGGGAGGGGAGGGTGGGGAGCAGAGGGGGCGGGCTGGGCAGTGGTGGGATAGGAGATGTGTTTGCCTGAGCTCAGTCGCACAGCGGTGCCGTATTTGCATGGTTCACAGAGGGAGTCCATCACTGTTTTTCATAAATCTGAGCCCGGCGAGACATGCGTGCGCTCAGGGGAGAAATGAGGAATGGGGGTCTGTCACGGTTCAAACATGAGTCCATGTCACAGGCGCTGACAAAACAACCAGCACCTACACTGAGCCTCTGTGCCTGAAACGAACTTTAGCCTCCAAAACACCCACTGTTATGTCCAGACACATCACATGAAGGTGGCGTTGTTTGGTTAAAGCATGATTTTGAAATGCTTTGTTGATCAGTCAAGTAAACACTACCATTCCTGGCATGCAGTGTTCTTCAGCACTGACAAACGACTTGCATGCTCTTCAGTCCAGCACATTTACATATTCAATATGCCTCGCCATGGACCTTCATCATGATCTATTGTTGTACTCTACTTTACGGGAATTGTGCAAGGTCAGAGAGGAGGCAGGCTAGTTTAATTCAGAAAGACCTCTGCTGATCAACTACCATGCAAAGGCTATACATAGCCATTTTAAATAACTTTCTATACATGCATAATCTGTCAGTATGTTACCAATCCTCAGAAGCCTAAAGGCCTGAGGCAGTGCTTTGATTTCAGTCGACAATCTTTTTATTTAATGCGCAGTTATCCATTATTCAAACACTCACTTTGTTAAGCCACTTTGGTACTACAGGCCGTGACTGTGAGGAAAACATTTTCTGACACACCAACCCCCGATACCTTGAATGTTTTTAGTAGCAACAGAAGAGGAACAGATGTCAAGTGTAAGTTGCATATCTTCTTCTATTCTCCACACAAAAATAGACTTGGGTGCTTTGCTATGGAATGGGAACTGACCAACTGGGACCAACCCACTAATGAAGACGTAAACTCAATGAATCTGCCATACTGCAAGTTACTGGTCCAAGAAAGTAGAACGGTTTAATTGGAGAAGAACATGCATGTGAAAAAAAACGGACTAATTGCAGCTGCTGTTTATTTTACGGAGAATGATCAAATAAACAGCTCTCTTAGAGTAGAAATCCCACTCGTGTAGAAAAGGGCCATGGCTCCACAGTCAGTTTTTCTCCATGCTTTTTTGTCTCGCTTCCTAAAAACATTAGAAGCAGTGGTGAGACCGGCAGCCCACCTTAATGATAATTTATTCTAAGACAGGGAGACAAGTCTACATCACATGCAAATGATAGTGGGCTGGTTTTATGTGAGAGCACACACACACACACACACACACACACACACACACACACACACTCGATCACACTCCGCCCGCACCTTCATTTTCCTGATGTGCTCTCTCTCGACACTGATTAAGGCCCTCAAGGGATGGAAATGTATGCAACCTACACCCTCTCCAACCGCACCGCCCCACACCTGATGCTCAGCACAGCAAGGCACACTCATCAGTATGAGCAGGTCTCCCTGAGCTGAACAAAGCGCCAGAATCTGCTGATGGTGTCTGACTGAGATAAGCCAACACAGGCATCCATATATTTTTCATTTCCTGTACTTAATGCAACAGAAGAAGACCATATCAGCACAAAGTATTTCCAATTCCAGACAATTTTTTTACAGCTCTTAAGTGGGCGCCAAACTACAGTTTAGTTAGCTGGCCAATTTACCTAAATCTCTGCATGTACAATATGGGTGTGTTTTGAGAAAGGTTCTCTACCAACATTAAAAGATATATAATGTATTGATTAAAGCATTTTTTCTGATTTAATGGATAATTTGGATAATTCACACAGCCATCACCGAAAATATATCTTTAAAGGAATAACCATGGCACATGAAAGCTTTGCAGCACACTTTAAAGCAGCAGTAAGGAGTTTTGGTTGAAAGCTAGCAATCTTTAAAAACTTGCAAAACCCTTACAAACACCAACAACCGCAGAGTTGGCACTGATAAAAGGCTTGCTAGCATGCTAACCTGTGTCTTTTAGAGTTATAGTTGGCAATGTCGTGCTGTGAAGGTTTTAAAAAATATATTTTTGTTGGATTTGTCCAACCCAGACTTCATAACTGCAAAGTGCATATCCTAGGCGACGAGTCTATCTGTCCTCTACACAACTATATACCATGAAAGTTAATTTGAAGATAATACCAGCACCGGTTACCAGTAGTAGTAAGGGGCAAATTGTTGCAAACAGTCTCTTAAAGTGGTGAATCACATCCATTTACAAAACAATTTGGAAGCATTTTTCTTGGGAAAAACACACAAAACTAATTTTTGCCCGTTAAGTTGGCACGTCTGTTGGCTGAGTGGTGTTTTTACGACTAGACTGTTTAAGTAACAGCAGGTAGTTCTGAGTACTTCTGAAGCCTTTTACACGGTTGTGCCAGACATAAACTCACAAACCACACATGTGTGTGTCTGTGTATGTGTGTGTGTGTGTGTGTCTGTGTGTGTCTGTATAAGTGTGTGTGTGTGTGTGTGTGTGTGTGTGTGTGTGTGTGTGTGTGTGTGTGTGTGTGTGTGTGTGTGTGTCTATGTGTGAGCCTTTCTTTATGTGTGTCCATTTCTGTTTGCGCATCTGAGTGTGTTTGGCTCAGTGAGTGGAAGCATGTGGGTGAAAGCTTGTGTATGCACGCGTGCCTGCAAGTGTGTGTCTACATACACACTTACACCATGATGTGCTATCAATCATTTCCCAGACACGCCTGCTGCCAGCTCTGGAGGGTGAACAGCCCTCTTGCCCCACCCCCCTATCAGACAGAACCGTAACACAACACACAACGCAACACAGACCTGCCCAGCAGCACAGCACAGCCAAAGCAAGCTGTAGCAGCAGCATCAACCCTTCTCACCACAACCGCAAACCTGAACTGTTTAAGGGCTGCCAGGAAGGGCAGAGCCAACCAAGGTCTCCACATACCACGCTCCACATCCAAGCCCCGCCGGGGTGAAATTAACTTTTGTTGACAAGCGCTCGTCGGACGAACGCCAAACTGCGAGCCGGGCACAGGGGCTCCTTCACGATCTCCACGAGCCGGTTCTTAGAGCACCCCCCACCCCCCCAACCACCCCAGTGTTGATGGGCTTAAACTGACCCGGGGGTTAAGTTAGTGCAGAAAGGCAGCATTCCCACGCGGCCACCTCCTCCCTGGGTGACTACCTGAAGCGTTGGCCTGCTTTGAGGTTGCCCTTTGACCCCGGCCATGAGAGCAGGGCTGTGTACTCTCTGTCTAATGAGTCCCGTATCGCCACACCAGGCCGACCAAACAAGAGAGGCCAGCAGAGAGGGCTTTATCAGCAGGGGACAGGAAATCAGTGCAAGGTGAGGCAGGGAGAGAGGGAGAGAGAGACAGAGAGAGAGGGAGAGAGAGAGAGGGAGGGGGAGAGAGATAGAGGGAGAGGGAGAGAGAGAGGGAGAGAGAGAAGGTTACTGGGGCTGAAAACATTCCCACCCTTGATCAAAGCACTTCTCGTATCTCTCTGCATGTTTACAAAGCTGTCATAAAAGTTTTGTAAGGAACTTTATCACTGCTTCTTAAATGGATGTCACAAATGGAAGGTATGCATCATGACATAATGACAAATTATAGAGAGAAGACTGGATTTTATGAGGAAAGAAAGGCATTCCATTTTCATTCTTAACTGAGACAAGATTCCTACTGTGAGAGGTATAATGATCAACAGTCTCCTGTTAATCTTCAGAAAACTGTCACACACACTCACACACACACACACGCACACGCACACATACACACAAACACACACACACACACCACACCACACCACACCACACCAGAGCCACACCCTCGCCTTCACCCTCAGAGTGGCCTCTGGTTCTGTCTAAGAAACGTCAGCCTCTAAGATAGCACACCCGCAGTCACATGAGCCCTTTAAATGGGTCAGCCGGGGACAGGCTCATGGCCATAAAATTCCCGCATTTCATCCCGTGCGGTATACGAAAATAAACAAACATGGAGGACAGCGAGGTTCTTTTTTTGCCGGACAGTCTGACGTGTGGCCGGCAAACATGTGGCACTTAGTGCGCTTCCGCAAACAACGGGGTCAGACAGTCTCCCCGCTCTGAGAAACACACGGGGTCGCTCTGAGGGTCAGGCCTGATGAAGAGGAGCTGATTCAAAGGGACGCCGTTGTTTCGCTGGACTGACTCAGTAGTACTCACAATACTGTACAGAAAATCTCTCCAGCTTCCTCCCCTCTCTCTCTCGCTCTCTCTCTTTCTGTTTCTCTCTCTCTCTCTTTCTGTCTCTCTCTCTCATTCTCTAAGCTGTCTTTGGCCCAAAAAGTACAGCTCTTATTAGAACACAGAGATCACCTTATTTCCACAACAAAAGGCTGACGTCACATGCCTGAGAAGTGCAGGAAATGAGCAGGCTGGAGGGCAAGGGGGAGGGGGGGGGTGAATTAAATTCAGAAGTTTTGTCAACAAAACGATGAATCTAATGAAAGGCCTTTCTTGCAACAATCTTGTGATCTACTGTAACCCCCTACATCATCTTTATCTCAATCTTACACACCAGCGTCTGGGGGCTTGTGGGGGTAGGAATGTTTGCCACGTTGGTTCACCCACTTCACTCCTGACAGTGTCTCTCTCTTTTAAAGGAGGCGGGGGGGGGGGGGGGGGGGGCTCAAGAGAGTGGAGAGGAAAGAATGGAGGACTACAAAAACAAGCTGGATTCATACAGGAACAGCGAAAGACAAAGCAGGAAGACGAGCAGGAACATGTCGCAACGCCGTGCCGAAGAGAGCCTCCATCCATCCTGTCGAAACCTCTCGGCGATGGATCGGCCGAAACAGCAGCGGCAGCAGCAACGTCAACAGCAGCAGCAGCAGCAGCAGCAGAGGCGGAATGAGGCGAGCCCTCAGCGTGAAGCCCCAGCCTGCAGGAGCGCTCCTCAGCAGAGGTCGTGGCCTCTCCCTAATTGATTTCCTGTGGAAGCAGCGCATCAATCACGCTGCCCTGACTTACAGTCAGATCAAGCTCTCAACTCATTTCAGTTTGAGACCTTCCTGGACCCACGGTCGAGCCATTTGCTCCCTTCTTTTCCCTTTGCATGCGAGTTCCAACATCAGCATGATTTTATGACTACTTGGTTGGGGTGGACTTCTTTTTTAGAGTGGAGGGGATTATGGGATGTCTCGGGGTGTCATAAAAGTCAGTGCAACCACCCTCCTGTCAGCCCCAACAGTGTGCAGTCGGAAAGCCTAGAGGCCTAGGCGCTCCAAATCAATGAGCTTAATAATGCAGCAGTCGGGGGCTTTTGGAAACAGCGCGGACCCAAGGGAACCATCTCAGTGTGTGGGAGTAGCTCCGTCCAAAGCTCAGCTAGCGTGGCTGAATCTACAGTTACCAGAGGGGACCAGATGCTTGGTAAATACCAAAACATTCTCTCGCATTCTTCCCCCCACCCCCCATTATCTCTTAGGGTAAAAACACAAAAAGGAAACGCTTGTTCCCATGTAACAAGACTGTCTTTTCTCGTAGTAGGTTTCCAAACAAACAAGCGAAGCACCTTGACAGAGTTTGAAACAAATGCCATACATCCCAATGTGGTTTGTCCATTCATAATGACAGTTGACAGTGGAGGTTACAGTAACTCACAAGCAACAAGCATGAGACGACTTGTAGGAGACTCCACTCTCCGATAAAATAACATTTAACAAAGAAACAGCAAGACTCTTTTCACTCTGTGAAAACAGCGAGTGAGAGACAAAATACCAGTGGGAGCAGAGGAGAGCTGGGAGGCAGCGCAATGAGAAAGGCCTCCATTGTTCCTCAGGAACTCAAAGAGAACAGTCAATCTGACACAGGTATTCCTTTAAATAAAGCCAGCATTGTATTAACAGTACACACACACACACACACACACACACACACACACAAACACACACACACACACACACGCAAGCAAGCATGCAAGCTTCAGCCACCTGTTACAGTTGACTGAGGCCCAGAAGTTAATACTGTACGACGCCTTTAAAATCCATGTTTGGAAGGATACTTTCACACCCCCCACAAAAAGAAATTAGGGCTTCAGCAGCTGTGTCAATTGGGTTAGGGACGGTGTTTTTTACTTTATGGCAGCCATCGGTCACGACCATGAGAATCAAGCTGCTGTATTTTCCTTTATTTCATTCGTTTTTTCATAATTTGAGCACTCAGCAGTCCTGTCCAAAAGCCAGTCTAATTAAAATAACTTCCATCCCATGACTAAAGGTGTTCTAATACACGGTGCGTGTGTGACTAGGGGTTGGGGAGGGGGGGGGGGGGGGGAGTGTGTGTTTGTCTCTGCAAGTAAGTGCAGGGAGACAGAAGGGGAACAGAGGTGTCAGATACAGCCATTCTTCTCACACTCCCTTGGGAGGTGCCCAAACAGACAAAGCCATTTCCTACACGTCAGCGTACGCAAAACACGGGGGGGGGGGGGGGGGGGGGGGGGACGGTGGTGGGTGTCTGTACTTTCTCTTTCTTTTCTTTCCATCTTTCACGATAGTGCGTAGATACAACATGAGTTTTAGGAAAGGAGAGTGGGGGCCAAAAGCTCCCAGCAGAGCCATCCGGAGCACCCATACCCATGTGGGTTGGCCCCAGCAGCTCCATTTCAAACCCGTTTTTTATGAACCCCCCCCCGCCCCCAGCTCCTCCCAGGGCTTAGAAGGAAGATACAGTTGCATTCATCCATTGTAGGGAGCCGTGGTGTGTGTGCTGGGAGCTGGATGCTTATTTCTTTATCTCCCTCCAAAGCGAGTGGTCGCTGTGATTTAATTACCCGCAGGGAGATGAAGTCGTGTCCTCTTTGAGTCCTGACAGGTGAATCTTCTTTGAAAAAAAGCAGAGAGCAGACCCTAACCACATCTCCTGGATTCCAAACTGCAGAGCGTAACTATGCTCTATTGGTATGGGAAAGGTGGGAGGGAGAGAGCGAGAGAGAGAGAGAGAGAGATAGAGGAGTGAGAAGAGAGAAAGATAGAGAGAGGAGGGAATTTCCATCAAACTAGCTTTTTAAAGATGGAGAGTCATTGATCCAGGATGAGGAGAGAGAAAGGAATTACAGGGTGTTTATCAGCTGCAGATCTCTGCCGGTGTCTACCCTCGAGTTCCCATTCGCTGCTTCCAAAAATCAACAGGCCTAGCTTGTCTTCACCTCCTATTTTTCCTCCTAACTGCTGAGTGGTTTTAAAAAAGAACTGCAGCTATCCACCATCCTCACTCCGCACTAAAAAAGAAACTCTGGCCGTGTTTATCACAGATTTACGAGAGTTCCAAAGGCAAAAGGTCACACAGGTCGTTAAGATTGATAAACCAAAGCAATTATGTGAGTTGCAGTAAGTGGCTGCTGGAAGATTAAAGGCAATCTAGACTTTATAGGAGTGTACTGCAGCTAGGAACACCAACCAGAACCACGGAGAAATGTTTACGACAACAGGCGAAAAAAAGGGGAAAGACCACACACACCCTGTGAATTGACGAGTTTTGATTATCCAGACAGGGTTTGCAGGTGGTCATATGGTCTGGAAGGATGCTTAAAAATCGTATTCAAGATGGCTGTTCCCACCACTGGGAGGTGAGGCGGCAGGGTGGTTTGACATCTTCCATGAGAGCAGCTTTTAAACTACTGCTGCTCCGAATGCTTCACGCATCAGCTGACGCATGAGGGGATGAATGATGAGGGAGGGACACAGCACGCCGCACACATCTGCAGATGTCGGCTCTCCACGCAGTCCATCTTTTTGCCCCACCAAATAGATCCTTATCATCTCTGATTCACTGGGAAAAGAGGATATTTCTTGCAAACGCCCTGGTGAGTGTTTTTGCAAAGAATCTAATCTCAGGTACAATTAAATTTGATGAGTGGCAATTACGCAGCCGTGGCGATCGCACGCTCATGTGTCTGAGAGATCCCTGCCTGGGCTCGCATGAGGGGATGTTTGGGTTCTGACTACTTTCGCTTGTCAAGCATGCACATGCACTTCGTCAGCTGCAATCAGAAACATAAAAGTTTCTTGCTTGTTCAAGGTCAATCTTGCTGCTCTCACACTCACACTTACACTTGCAGAGCGGATGCAGACGGGTGGAGAAAAACATGGGAGCAAAGCAATGCAGTAAAGACATAGCAGTGGAGAGAACACACTTTACAATCAAAGCTGGACTCGAGGGCCGTTCTGATGCTTCAGGGCAGGGCAGAGCAGAGGGGTTTGGCCTGAATCAAGGGCATATTCTGTTTCAGTCCAGTGAGCTGCTCTCTGTCTCTCGCTTGCTTTCTCCCGGTGGAAGGGCAGTGGGGTCAGGTTTCAGAGGGGGCAGCAGGTATGTTTTGTGTTCCAAGGTAAGGACATGCATCAGGGGGTGCTTCTCTCATCTGCCTGCCCCAGCCTCCCTAATGATGCATCCCAAGAGGTCACACACAAACACACATACACACACACACCAAAGGCACATGCACACAAACACACAAGCAGAAAATGAACACACACACAAGAAGGTTTAACAGACACACAGACACACTAAACAGAGGACACACACACACGCGCACACACACACACACACACACACACACACACACACACACACACACACACACACACACACACTTTTCAGTGATATGAACAGCAGACCTAGATTTTGGCTTGCCTCTCAATACACACACACTCCCTCTAACCCCCATCCACCTCAAGTCTACATGAAACCTTTCCAAAAAGCTTGAATTACAGCTAATTTCTAATATCATTAGCATAATGTTTTTGCTTGTCTTATGGTAATGAAGCCTTGCAATGACAACAAGCCTCCGCTCAGACGAGTGGCTGGGGAAGACATTACTCTCCCGTAATTACTCAACAGCGAGAAGGGAAGGAATAATTCTGCCTTGATTGTATGGATATGTCCGAGCAGGGAGCCACTTTTGGGGCTGTGAATAATTGAGTCTGTAGGAAGAAAGAGAACCTCACTTTTTCACTTTTTGCTAGGTTCCTGTTCTTGTCTAAGAAAAGCATTTGGGTTGATTTTAATAGTGCTACCTCTTTAAAATTCACATGTCTGGCAAGTTGGGGCAGGAGCGTGTGTTGAGTGTGTGTGTGGTGTGTGGTGAGGTTTGGAAGGAGAGGGGGTATTTGTTGGCTGGGGTAATTTCCTAAGCAAACCAGAAATAACAATTGAGGTTAATTAAAGCTCATTGCTTCTGCAATAAATCCCAGTGTAATGGGGACAAACGCGAGTGGCCCACACAAGGAGTCCATCAGTCTCACACAGGGCACCACACGATACCCAGTGCAGGTCACATCCTGCCAGAGAGAGATGAATATACACCGGCTGGGCTACGTGAGCACAACAAAAGGAGAGAAAGAAGAACACTCTGACACCATCCACCATCTCCTCCCTTATCAGGACACAACCCTGAGCCATTTCAAGATATGGAACAGAGTGTCTGTGTTAGTGTGTGTGTGTGTGTGTGTGGGTCTGTGTGTGTGTATGTGAGAGAGGTGAGAGAGGAAGAAAGGAAAGGATTTCTCCTCTGCCACGTCCGAAGGCTGCCAAGCTTTCCTGCCTCCCTTTTTTCCCCTGTCACATTCATCACCTACACTATCTCTCCAGATTAGACAACTCGCAATTCAGCTACTGGACTGAATCAACATCTGTCAGGGCAGAGGGAGCCTCCTCCTGCCCCCCCCCCCGACTGCCGGAGACCTGAACGCCGTTTTCTTTCCTTCCGAGAGGCCACCAGGAGACTGACGGGCACAGGCTGGAAGCAACTGTAGGTTTATGGCCCAGACGACAAATCACTTGATTTATATCTAACAATAAAAGCCTCATATTCTCAGAAGCATAAAACACCTCTAATATTTGGGAGGGGAGTGCTTAGATGGCTGGCAGATGGGAGGCGGAGAGGAGGGGTGGGGAGTTTGATGAAAAAAGAAAAGACTGAGAAAATAAAAACCCACAAATCCACTGTCATTTTTTTACAACCGCAGCATGATGTTCTAATTTAATCTTCTCTGTGAAAAAACTAACAAATTGACAGGTGCTGCGGAGTGTTTTCGTATGCTGGAAATGTGAAATTTCCTGTACCAGACATCCCTTATCAATTCAGACCAGATGTGTGGAAAAAAAAGGCCTTCTGCTTCCTATTACTTAGCCTACATCCTAGTATTACCCTCACACCAGCCTGGAGCTCTTTAGACTCTGGACTGCTTCCAGCTACAACTGAATCTGTGGGTAACATGGGATATGGCCCAAAGCAGTTGTGATTGACACCAGATGGGGACCCCACACTGCCAGCCTCTTCAGACCCTCCCCCCCTCCCTTTCCACACACAAACACACACACACACACACACTCATCAGCACCAAAACCAAAGATCTTTTCTGAGTGCACGAGGTGAGACAAGGTCTCAGCCGCCCTCGGCGGGGGCCGCCACTTCAGAGGAAAGGCCGCTTCCCGGTTTAGCTATGGGATGCGGTGGAGGGGGCGGCCATCATACGGCAGCTGTCAGAAGCAGGATTCACCGAGGCAGAGGTTAGCGGCACTCGACGGGGCATCCAGTGGTGATGTTTTCCATGGTTACCACTCCCTCAGGCAGCGGACTTTAGCTCCTTCAATAAGCAGCTTGCCCAAGCTTAATATTATGGTAGGAGGGAGAGAGTGAGTGAGTGAGAGTGTCTGAATGTGAAGTGTGTGAGCGAGTGTGTGTGTGTGTGTGTGTGTGTGTGTGTGTGTGTGTGTGTGTGTGTGTGAGCAAGTGTGTGTGTGTAAGTGTATCAGCGAGTATGTGTGTGTGTGTGGGTTGGGGGGCCTAATGGGATTTGGTTGTGGTTGAGAGAGTGAGAGTGTGGTTAAAGAGAAGAAGGCTCTGGGGATTGGCAGAGAACTTCACACTCAGTTAAACTTCCACGCTCTGGAGGGCCAATTGGGCCGGGTATTGGCAACGATTGGCTAACGATTCGATTCAATACGATTCGATAACTATAGGAACGGTGGAAATAACAAAAAATGGGTAAGCTAGACAAATGCATAGCAAACTATGGTAGGTGTATAGCGCGGGGACAATGTGGCAAATGCGGAGTCACTGGAAACAAGTTGTGAAAATTGCTAAAGAAAAGGCTTGTACACCAAATTATGTTTATTCAAGGCTAACATGGGTGTAGTTCTATTACCAGTAAAAAGAACCGGTTTTCCTCTATACATAAGCAGTATGTTGAGCAAGAGCGCAAAATCTAATAATAAGGACTGGTAATAATGGCATTGTATTCGATATGACAGTTTGCCTATGTTTAACCAATGTGAAAATTAACCTAGAAAATGGGAACAAATTCTAAATAACCTCAAAGTTGGCTCCAGAACTGTCCAGATCGATATCAAAGTGGATGAATTTTATAACGCAGTCAATCAGTAAAACAATACTTTTGCACACCCGTACGTGCCATGCTTTATTTTCTGTTGGAAATGCAGCAGTGTGGTATGGAGGTGGTGGTGGGTGACTTTCATTACGAGCGTCCGAAACAGGCCCTCTCTCTTGGGTGGGCGTGCGGCTGGAGCCCTGCTGCAGTGACTAATGAGGAATAGTAGTCTGGGGCCTGAGAGGGTTATTAATGCACATCAGAGCTGCTGAGTTCAAGAGGCTAAAGCTCCAAGCCACACTTGAGCCTGACGGAGCAGCGCGACCACCCCAGCACCAGTGCCACAGGTGGGCTCCACACTCGGACAAGCATGAGGGGCCCCTAGATAAAAGACCTGCCCTGTAAGGGCCACTTAGCATGGTGTATTTTACAGGGGCCCCCTTGGGAGCCACAGCCTGATCTCTGCGAGTGATCCACAACCAGCTGGGGAATTGGGACGTGGGTAAGGGAAGGGGATGATTCGTCTCCTGACTCCACCGGCAGATGCAAAGCCTCTGGACCTTGCCTGCCTGACAGTGATTGACAGGGAGAATGAGGCACGCCGGTGCCAGTGAAAGAAAATCAATCATTGGAAAGAGGGCTCTTGGCAACAGGGCTGTCTCATTTCTCTTTTCTCCCCTCTTTATTTCTGTCTCTCTGTCGGGAATATTTCAGACTCTCTCTCTTTCTCCCTTTTCCTCTCTCTGTCTACATCCTGTCAATCCTTCAGAGGTGTCTTTAGCTTGTTAGTGCATCGTTAGCTCTCCCAGCCATCACACCCTCTGCTGCCGGTCAGGCCTCGATCTGTACTGCGCGTCTGCAGACCTGGTGATGGGCGAGCCCTTCCCAGTGCAGCTGTTGCTCATTACTTTAAGGAAGAGTGGAGCCAGGGGATTACAAGACCGGGTTCTTAGGCTTCCATAACAATGCAATATGGACTTGAGCGGACATGCAATGCGGTTCTGAGAAGAAAAAAGGAATGTCGTCTTACAGGGCGTTTATTTAAAGTGATCACTTTTGAACAGCTGCCATGACGCCTAGTGATTTATTCCTCTGGTGCCCACGGACGTAGGAGTGAGTGAGTGGAAGGACAAGACAAAGACAGAACATGCAGGATTGGTGCCAAGTCGGTGGGTGTGACAGCAGTATTACCGCTGGTAAGCAACCGGGGATCGCCGTAATTAACACGGAATCATAAAACACAGTTTAACTGTATAGCACTTAAAGTACACACCCAGCACACCAACTGCTCTAGTTAGATGGAGTGTTCCACAAATCCAGAGAATGTTACAATGCTCCGCTCTGCTGCGCTTCAGGATCCTGTTCGTCCCGTCGGGACTTATTTTTTCCAATAATGACCATCGGATTAGACATTATCCCTTACATAATGCATCCAGGACCAGTTGAGTTCTTGAGGACTGAACTGTGCTGTACGAGTGTAGCTGTATTTGTTTCGTGGTGGTGCGTCAAACTGGTGGCTTTCACAATGCACTTGTGATGAATGTCGAGGCCTGCCTGAATTCGTCCAGCCTCTCTGAGAGCTGTGGTCACATCTCAGGGTAAATCATTAGCCGTCTGCCTTTAACGACGGAGTCTCTGTCTCCTCCCTTCCCGTTTCCCCGGTCAAAGTTCACCTCTGCGTCTCAAGAGACGGAGGAGGAGCCGACCCCTGAGCACGTACTCAGTCATTCCTCCGCTCCGCTCCACTCCACTCCACTCGACTTCACTCTACTCTACTCTACTCTACTCTACTCTACTCTACTCTACTCTACTCTACTCTACTCTACTCTACTCTACTTTACTCTACTCTACTCTACTCTACTCTACTCTGATACCTTCTTTCCATAACCTGCTCTCTTATCTGAGGCACTCAATCCATCCAAAAGCTGAGCAAACACATCTCCAGAAACCTGGGCCAGAAGGGGGGATAGAAGGGGTAAAACAACGCAGAGGCTATCAGGTTTATTTGGCAGCGACAGATGATTCTAAGTGTATGAGGAGTCGAGCTGAGTAGCAGGTTGATCGATCAGCCTGCCACGCATATGGACACACTGGCTTGACTTCAGCAAACGCACGCCAAGATGAGAGTACAAAAGATCCATTATCTGTCTACCACCAACTTATACACAAGCATCCATAACTCCTCATCACATCTGTGCATGGCGATAAACAAGCTTGACCTACGCATGTGTGAAATGAAATCCTCGACAGGTAAGTTCACACATCCAGCCTGCAGTTCAATGGCCTCTCCCTGTCTGTTCTGCCCGCATAGCAATTACCAGTGATTCGCTAGACCCCACAGTGTTTCTCCAAGCTCTGACAGCCTCGGCAGCGGGACCCCATACCAGCTGTTGTTTTTGTTTTCACAGACGGGGAGAGCATCGCCGGAATGAGATAGGATAACAAATCCAGAGCTCGGCATTCAGTAGTGAGGCCTCTAGCTGTCACTCCCCACGTCCCCATACGTGAAGATTGCACTGACAGTGAACACAGCCGGTTAGAACATCTGGCTGCAATATACTGCGTCTTGGGCACCTCCCAATGTAAATGTAAAAAACACAACAAAGCAGTTGTGTACATGAGGTTTTATGGTACAGAGGGCACCATTTATTTGTCCTCTGCTACTGGTGTCTGCCTTTTTGTTGCTCCCTGCTCCCTGCTCCCATCCTCTGTTCACCTCCCACCCCTGAACACGAGGGGACTATTCAATTGACTCCCAATGCAGAAGTTTGCTTTTGTGTGTGACCTGCCAGATGGAAAAAGGTAGAAAGAGAAAAGGATGGGTGAGAGGTGTGTGTGTGTGTGTGTGTGTGTGTGTGTGTGTGTGTGTGTGTGTGTGTGTGTGTGTGTGTGTGTGTGGGTGGTTGTGGGTGTGTGTGTGACTAGGAGGGGCGGGGAAGGGTGAGGGGTGCAAACACCCAGATGAGTGCAAAGTCTCCCACTACCACCACTCATTCAGATCTCAGAGATGTCTTCCTTTCAATGTCTTCCTTTTGTTCACTGGCTTTTTGTACCCTTCTCTTTCTCTTTTTTTTTCTCTTTCCTCTCTCTCTGTTTGTTTGAAACACCTGTGTCCACACCAAAACACACAACACGAGAGCGCAGCCATGCAACAAGGGTACCAATTTAATAAAGCCTCCCACCAGCCACATTTTGGCTTTTTGTGTTTGAAGTTTTCACAAAACGATCCATTAGCATTAGCTAATAAAGGGTTTCCAATGAGTCCAAATAGAATAAAATCTGCCATCCATAGAAATATCCCCATGACACTGCAACTGCCAGGGTTTTATGCAAGTTTTAGTTAGTAACTCTGAATTTAATATTACAAACATTTACAAAAACGAAGCAGCACATTAAAATGTGTGCATTCACAGTATATTGCTCTCTAAACACTCCCTGCTGCTCCTTTGTGCTCATTCACTCGCTGTGCCAAAAGCCAGCCACCATCTTCAGTGAATCCATTCACCCTGTTTCCTTCCAAAGGAGGCCAGGCATACGAAACAGCGAGAACCCATTATCCATGAACCGTTTCTGTCGGGACAGTTCTGCACCAGCTATCTTTCATTGGGATTGTGTGAGGGGGAAGCGCTGCATCGGCCAGCCTCTGCTTCCTCCCAATGAAACACCTGTTCCTCAGTAGACCTTGGCTCCTGCCGTGAGCCTGCCGATAGGCTCAGGGGTGCACTCACACAGGGAGCCCATCCAAACGGTACCACCACACGACAGCCAGAAGTGCAGTGGGCCGTGAACACACGCGGAAGGGGGGGGGGGGGGGGGGGGAAACCGAGAAAGGAAAAAAAAAATGAATGGGTAGGAATTTGAAAAATGTTCAAAAGTCAACAGAGCCCCTCAGTGCTCAACTAAACGGATTCTTTGGGTTTCATTGTAACTTACAATGTTACACATCACAATCAGGCTTTGCAAACACAAGCCAAGGCAGACGTTCAGTTGCCCAGTGGAACATTCTGCTTAATATTTACCCAAAAGCAGAAGTGGGAGGTAGAGTGAAAAAGAAAGGAAAGAGTGAGTAAAGAAGAAAAGAAAAAAAAAAAAAAAAAAAAAGTGCTTTATGACCTGGGTCTGACTTGATGTAGGGGGTGTCCTTTTCAAAGGAGCTTTATTCTTTCATGGTGGGGTGCAGACAATGCTGGGGTGGAGCTGGGGTTTCAGGGGTGAACTGAGAGGTCAAACCAAAGAGGTAATGGATCACAAGAGGTAAGGAATCGCCTCACAAAACGTGTCCTGCGCCACACCTAGACAGCCAGACAATAACTGAAAGCCCAGCCTTCATGTTTCAGTCCCGGTGTACCTCGGTGGCAATAAACGGAAGACAAATGAGAAAGAGAGAGGAGAGTGAATGAATGAATCAAAAAAATAAAACAGAGACACCACAACGAGTTCACAAAGTCACAGTGTCCAGTAATGCTGCACTATCTCTAGTGCTTTGAAGTTTCTTTTAAACCAGACAGTTTTAAATGAAACATATATGACTGGGCGAATAAATTCAGCATGACCTTCAAAACCGGCCTCTTAGTGCTGCCTGGTGCTTTTGAAGCGCATAGCTGAGACCGGGCTCCTATACTCATAGCTCTTGAGTGATTCCATTAGGGGAGGCTGCTGGCGGGCTGGGGTGCGCTTATTGCTAACTTGGACACATCCCCAGTTTTCTCTCTTCGCCCTCTCTCCCACTCTGCGTTTCAGCAGTCAACTGCCCTTGTCAGCTGCGGGCATCTCATTACTTAAGTGCCAAATCCTCTGCGAAGCGAGCAAGCGAGCAGGTTCCACTTAGCTGGCAGATCCACACTTGCATGTTAATGTGTGGTGATTCGAAACTGGGCATCACTGCTCAGATCCTTGGGTACGTCATGGAACAAGGGAGTATGTGGAATCTTTATGCATATGGAAATGTGTATGTCTGTTTAGGGTTAACTAGTTTTTATTTCATGGGCACTTACAGAAATCATATTATCCCTCCCTCTGGGGTGCAGCCAGGATCCTGGAAGCGGCTGTTTTTGTTGTGGCAATGTTCTTTTCGTCCCACCGATGTCACTGTAATCTAATTATAGGAAACTGATAAGGGCACTGGCATCGGTGTCACTGTCATGGCAGCCTTTAGAGAGAGGCCCCTGAAAGACTGCTTTTCATGTCGCAGTGAGAGCTGAGGGAATGCTGCAGGCCAATTTGTCAAGCTGTGACGGTGGATGGATCCGCACTCGGTAAATGGCCTCTTCTCACAGCCCACTCATCCCTGGGTCGGGACTGCAGGCTTGTCTTTGTGTACGTACCTGCAGCTTTGACTCACAGAATGCATAGATCAGCTGCTCTGAAGATCCCCCTGGATAAAAGTATGAGGCGATTTCAAAGAAGCCTCTTGGCTCGCTCTTGCTCACGAACTCAGCCCCCCCCCCTCACCTCACCTCTCCCATTCTCTCTCTTTCTCTTTGTGTAATACCTTAAACTCTATCTCTTGACATTTTTAAGAGAAATAAAGAAGTACTATGCGGCATGAGTCAGCAAAAAAAAAAAATCCCACCCTAAATCCCTGCCATCATTCAGAGTGTACCACATATCCGAGAAGGTCTAAAAATCCAACAGGCTGATTCATTCTTAAAGAGCTCCGGTACAGAACCACCCAGACCTCTGCTGCTGCTGCCGCTGCTGCTGCACTCCAGGACTAACTGAGAGAAAATGAGCATCATCAGGGAAGATTACACTTAATGTGGTCTAGATGAAGCACCTTTACACGCCAACGTGTCCATTAGGGAAAAAGCCAACGACCGAACGAGGGAAGAAAAAGGGAAAAAAAAACACCTCTGGCTAGAAGTTAAAAAGGCCTAATACGCCCCATCACCCAATCCCTCCCCACCCCCACCCCCAGCCCCTGAAGTAAAAGGGGGAGGGGTGTCGCTTAATTTGGGGCCTTTGTCCCCCGCTGGCCTGGCAGGGAGCCTCGTGAGAAAACACGGCTGGAGGTGATATTCAGCGCAAGGAAGGAATAAACAGCAGAAGATGTTTATGGGACTGCAGACTCCACATAACACCTCTCAGTCCTGGCGTAACAGGTGTCAAGCAGACACACTGGCGTGCCTTGGAATAACAGCCTACTGTTCACACTGAGCTCTCAAGAATATAACTAATACAGACAATCACGATTAAACGGCCTACGAGACCAGAGAGTAATTCTACCACTGCATCACGGTGGTTAGCTGTGAGAGAAAGAAGAAGCCGCATCGCGCAACGCGACACCACTTGGACCCATCACTAGGGGCAGCTGCAATAACAATACGATGCAATAAAAGCTAGAAAAATAGTGGCTAGATATTGGCTTTGGCACCGCTGATTTCAACCCAAATCCACCCAGAAAATGAATTTAAGCATTACAACCACGCCGTCTATCTCTGGAGAGCTGAGCAAATTCTCCACAGTATAGCAAACTGCTGAGTGAATGAAGACTTGGATGTAGTTTTCGGTTGGTTAGTCACCGGGCTGCCAAGTTTACCGGGGACCTCTCAAAAGGCTCATTGTGCTCTTGCTGTCGTTTGGCCAAATTTCACCTTGGGATCAATTTTGCTGCACTGTAAATAAAAAAACACTGCTTTCGATGCACCCAACCTTGCTGCAAGCTCAGGTTACGTCGTTGCAAGGAGCACGCTGGGCAACTGGTGCAGAGCGGAGGGAGGTACTCTTGAATCTATCTTAAGGAATGAGTTCACACTGTCACCACAGAGCCTGTGAGACTGCCTAGCCCTGGCTAAACCCCCCTACATTAGAGAAAAATAAACACACAATCCAGGGGACATTTGGGACGGTGCATTAATGACATTCCCAGATGATGCCGAGCCCACAGTTGCAGAGAGAAGCCAAATAGCACAGCCTGTGGAGGAAGGCAATGGGCTGGGAGATCTGAGATATTCTCTCACTCTCACTCTCCCTTTCTCTCTCTCTCTCTCTCTCTTTCTCTCTCAAATACACACTCTCTCTCTCTCTCTCTCTCTCTCTCTCTCTCAAATACACACTCTCTCTCTCTCTCTCATTTTTTCTTTCCTCCCTCTTTGTTCTATCCTGAGCTTGTGCCCATGCCAAACATTGAGCAACTGTGCACCCCCTCCCCTTACATCAAAGGCCTCGGCTGTTTATGCATGGAGGCATTTACAACCTCTCTCACTCTGTGTACTAGTCTCGCTGGCCTTCACCTGCCAAACATCCCAGACATTCTCAACAAGAGAAAAGGGGCAGGTGGGGCAGAGAGCGGCACAAATAACTATCCATGGAATGATTGCGTTAATGTGGTGAAAGGCGGCCATATAATATAACAACGCTTTCTCTCAAAAGCCTCCTTTGTGATTTCAGTGGTCAGATAGCCGTTCCGTTTGAACTTTGTCTCCAAGCAGAGCCGCAGACTGCCAAATCGCTTATGTGATTATTCTAAACTCGGTTCAAAGGCACTGACTTGCAGAACAATGGAATAATTATGCCAAAAAAATAAGTGTATTAAGATTCAAAATGGGTGTATTGGGGACGGGTGTATTACCCCATACAAACCATATGGTTTATTATTTACCTAAAAGCTGTTGTTTTTTGCCAATCATAACATTTGTATCTATTCTCAGGGATGGAAAGGAATGATTCAAATTTGACTGACTACAATTTCCAGTGTAATAACTCCAGTCCATTTAGGAGGAAATCCCCATGAAAAATCAGCAGGCATGTAGCCTTCTGCCTCTGTGTGTGTGTGTGTGTGTGTGTGTGTGTGTGTGTGTGTGTGTGTGTGTGTGTGTATGTGTGTGTGTGTGTGTGTGAGTGTGTGTGTAGAGCGAGAAAAGCTGTCCTCTTCAATACACTATTATCTCCATTGGATTTGGCAGCCCCTCCTGGAAGACACATGTTCCAGCTCTGGGTCTTCAGAGATGTCTTCTGAGTCCAACTGACCCCATTACTGTAAGGAGCACTGGCAGCCAAAGAGGAGGCTTCTGATGCCTTGCTTCCGGACACACAAAATGGACTATTTAGCATGTCTGTGCGCACAACTGCGTGCGGTGTGTGTGTGTGTGTGTGTGTGTGTGTTTGTGTGTGTGTGTGTGTGTGTGTGTGTTGAAATATCTGTCCCCAAACACAAAAATCTCCACAAGTTTTGAGGAGAGGAGTGAGAACTTTGTCTCAGTATCCCACAGGCCCCTCTCTTCTCCGGCCAAGCTTGGACTGGCGAGTAGTCGAGGCGCGTTCGGGGGCGAGTATTCGTGGCTCGGAGAACAGGAACGGATTGTGCTCCTGGCCCTCTCGCCGGCCTCGGACCGCTCTTTACGCTTTGATGAGCAGGCCCCGCAACAATGCAGCAATTCTTCAGAGCCACCCCGGTCCCTCTCCTTAATCCCCCCCACCCCCAACCCTTCTCCTCTGCTGAACTTGAGGCTGCCATGTGCGTGTGGGGGGAAGGGGAGGTGAAGCCTTCACTAATCTACCCTTTCTCCCCTCTCTGCGCTGTCACCGCTGGCTCACCCCAGTGAGCAAGACCCCCTCCGCAAAGGGCCTAGGTGTGCCTGTCACGGCCATTGTCCAGACATCAGCTCAGCAGAGGGACAAATGGGGGAGGGGGGGACTGCCCTTCGTGAAGAGGTCAAGGAGAGGCGGAGTGAGGAGCGTCATTTCGTCTCTTCAACTTTCCTTGAGTTTCTTTGCTGAGGGTCTCTCTTGGTAATCACCTCCGAGAGGAAATCAAGCAGACTGTTGGATTCAGTTTGGGATAATGACACTCAGGGAGGCAGGCAGTGGAGAGCCGGGGACGCTGTGAAAGCTCTCTGGGGCCGGGAGCGGGATGGCGACTGCAGGCATCTGCCATTTCAACATTTCAATTCTTGCTATTTCACAGGACGGAGAGTGCTAGATGAAAAGGGAACGCTCGCTCTCAGGGGAGCTCCGCTTATTGCAGGAGTCACTCCGCGCTGGTGGCTGGAAGAAACATTCATGAGTCTCCACACCCCTGGCGTGTTCTATTCCCCTCGGCTGGGACAGAAAATAGGATCTTATCACATCTTCTCCAAATCGGTTTTTTCTTTTTCTATTAAACAACAGTGGGGAGTGAAGCCCCCATGGTAGGACAATACAAGAGCCTTCAAGCGAATAAACAAGGAAAATATCCACACACATCACATACATGTGGGAGGGGGGTGGGCTCTTTTCAGATTCATCAGCGCAGGGGGCAGTAGAGGAAAATATTTTGTGTGGGCTAGATATGATTTCAGGTCCTCCATGTGAGCTGACAGAGGGAGTAAAGCAAGCAAATCGAAAACACAACACCTGCCTGAAGGACTGCGAGCAATCCGGCGAATCTAAACCACTCGCTCGAGGTGTGGAACGTCTCGGGGTGTCAGCAGGCTTCTCCCCTGCATTCGGCAAGGGTGTCTGGTAGATATAGTCTCTTTTTCCTGGGGTGGGGGTGGGGGGGGGTAGTGGTGAGGGGTGTAAAAAAAAAATAGCCTATTTTGGACGGCTCATTTTTCATTTGAATAAGAGCCTGAAGGGAAACAGATGGAGGGGGAGAACAGGACAGCGGAGCCCTGAATGGAGCATTTGAGTGGCAGGCGGAGACCGGGCGGGCGCCGGGGAGTTCATTATGTGTGTGTGTGTCTGTGTGTGGGCACCGAGGGTGAGGGGCCCGTCCTGCTACTGCTGATATGAAGTCTGGGCCCTTTTAGTCTGGGGCTACTGTAGAGGGGAGCTCTCTGCTCGACACCGGGTCAATTATTCTTTTATTTCCCAAGAAGAGCCATCTGTAAAGAGGGTATCTCAAAAACCCAAGAGTGAAGAGGAGACTGGAGGAGGGAGTGGGATGGAAAAAAGGAAGCGAGATACATAAGAGAGGGAGGGAAGGGTAGAGGAGACAGGCTGAGAGGAGAAGAAAGGAGGACTAACTTGAACTTCACTCCATTGTCTCCATGTAAATACGCCCTGATCAAGATTCCACCAGCATTCTGCCAGTGAGCTCGATCTACACAGACAGAGCAAGAGCTAAACAGAGTGAAAGAGAGAAGAGGAGAGGCAGAGACAAAGAGAGAGAGAGAGAGACCAGCAGAGATCTACACAGAGACCAAGAGAGCCTCTGTAACACAAAGAAACATACATACATCTACTACACAACACAAAAGCTGCAATTTGCACATTACAACAAGTTCGGTCCTGCGCACCGGCATAGCCCAGCCAAGCATCAGACAATAAACTGTTTGAGATGCTAAGCATTGACAACTATCAATATTTCAACTGCGTCTTTGTGCCAAATCACAAAGCAAATCACTTTCATGCTGACATGCGGCAATAGCCAAAGGTAAGGAGAGGAAGAAGGGCTTTGATGATCAGAGAAATCTTTGATGACTAAAGAGGCTTGATGTGGAGCTTAACTCCACTGCTTTAGGAAAGGGGCTTCATGACTCTCCTTGCCTCTTCCCCTTCACCAAGGGCTGGGCTCCGGGGCTAAGGTCCTGAGAACTGAATGGTTGGTCCTGCTCAGCCACCCCTCCCCCCTAGCCCAAGCAGGGTCAACCTGCAGTCCCCCAGCCAGGTCATCTGTCTCACATTGTAAACCAGAAGCCAAGCACATTCCTCCTGCCACCCTCCGAACAAAAAATAAAAGCAAAAGAAGCCTGAAGAATAGAATGAAGACAACAACGGACCGAGCGAGGAGAGAGAGAGGAAGAAAGACAGAGAAAGAATAGGGAGGCAGGGAGAAACACAGATGGTAGGGTCTGAGGATTCCCCCAAAAGTGCTTGTTTGGCATATAGCAAGTTTGTAGCATTGTGCATATAGAACTGTTGCAGTTTAGCAACTCAACACTCCCATATAATATACAGGACTGAGCTCAGGCAGCTGTCAAGTGGTCATGTCCCAACATGCTTCGCTGTGTCACGACACCATGGAAAGCAGCTAGACATTTAAAATAATCCATCAAAGCACAACAAAGCTTTTTTCCAGAAAGAATAAACACACGAAAAAGCCCTTTTGACTTCCTAATTAAGCCATGTTTCCACTGAACCTGCCCAAGCTGCTCTATTCAACCCTGGCTAAATCAAACATTGCATAACCGCCAAAGACTGGGGCACAGAGATGGTAGTCAGGAAGGGCTTGTTCCCCCTCCACTCTGCCGAACTTGCCATTTTGGGAAATGGGAGTTTAGGACAAGGGAGCGCGCACGCACCTGCCTCCGACCTGACCCTGTGGGGATCTGCCCCAGGTGGGTTCGCAAGGGCAGATCGACCTAATCTGGCGTGGAGAAGGCATGACTGATTTACCGAGCTGTCGGATATACGAGCAGATAAGGTGAGCCTGCACCTACCCAACCCGGGCGCAATAGCGACAGGGAGGAACTGAGGAATGGCGGGGGGGGATTCCACAGGAATTTTGAAAGGATTCCCGTACATCCCTGGATTAGAGGGCAGTGGCGTGTAAGGTCCAGTCCCACTAACTTCACAGAGGTGCGGAGAGTGCATTGCGGGGAAGCTTTGCCTCAATATTAGCAATGCCTCCATGGCGAAAGCTCTTAGTCGAACTGACTCGGCTAGACTCTGTTATTGGGAGTCGTCTTGCATGGATGGGAGTCAGGAAAAAATGTCCTTCAAAAATCAGACAGTGGTTTTATGTAAAAGGTCAACCAAACGGCAGTGCCATATTCGCTCAACAAATATTTGGAAAATGCCAGGGGAAAAGATACGGGATGACATTTTTCTACAATCGAGTCAGACCTATTTGCTTGTGTTGGAACTTGTCCCTTGTTGCAGGGCAACATTTCAGCAATACATTTTTTTCCCTCCTCACTCTTCCTGTGAGGTTTAAGTAAGTCCTGAATTACACTGCCTGAGGTGAATAAGAAATGAGTCATGAGAGCTCAAACTTTTTTTTACGTCAAGCTCTCTCGCTTCTCCACTCAGTCTCCTCCAACTCCACCACAAGTTCACAAAGTTCACACAGTTTTAAGGTTTGACTGCTTCTCCAAGAAAGTCACTAATCAGACTTAGAACATCACTTCAGCTGTGTAGTAAGAGCCCAATCACTCAATGATTCTTTACTCTAAATAAAGAAGCTGAAACAGCCATCCTAGGCTGAATGCAGTAAGCCAAGAGCACTGTCTCTTTATTTCCCAGGGCCACTGACTTAAGATGCAGTGCCCACCGCGGGTCTGCCAGGCTCCTGGCAGTGCTCTTTGATGCCAGCCATCCCTTCAGGCGAATGGCTCTGGGGCTCTCCTTGTCCCAGTTAAGGCACTGGGAGCCTGCCTGCCTGCAGCTGAAATCTGAATCAGCCTTACCTGTGTCGGCCCTTGCCTCACAGCGAAACCAGCGAGGAACAGCAAGGGAGCTACGCGGGAGACAATAACAGGCTTTGTCTATCTTTAATTGTTCAAGTCCACTTCTGTCTACAACAACAAATATGAGTGTGTCTGCGAGAATTCATAAACAATGACATGACAGTCTGAGCCCTATCCTCTTGTGCTCTTCCATTCCCCCTGATGATGAGATGAAGGGAGGCTCCATATTGAAGGGGGGGAGGGGGCTGCTTCCTGCACAGCTGGACAGACGTAGTACACGTGACGTAGGCTAAGAAAACACAGGCAGCCGGGAGGCGAGGTGGGATGCAGACGTCACAGAGGACTCAAGGATCTTGAAACGAGAGAGGATGGCCTAACATCTCCCTGGCTGCCCCCGCAATGACTTAATGACTTCATCCCTGCATGGATAATAAAATACATAAGCACGTAGATAGAGAAGGCAGGGCGAGGGTGTGTGAGAGAGAGACAGTGTGAGAGAGCAAGGTGGCCTTGTCCTCTAGTTCTAATCTCTTTCTCCACTGCCCCTGATTTCACCTAAGGGCTGTGGAGCCACTTAGACAGCAGGTCATCGCAACACCATCGCAAAACATCTTAACAAATGCACTAGGGTTGGGGGAAATGATTGTTGCATCAATGCATCGTGATGCCACTGTTAAAGGTTTAATGAAATTAAATAATACTGCATGCATAAGGAATTTAAACAGCTCATTCCAACCCATTTCACTGCAGTTGTAATGATGGATGAAAAGTTGATTGACAGATAACACTGATTGCCAGTGTTATCTGTCAATCAACTTTTCATCCATCATTACAACTGCAGTACACCTGCAATAGGCTACTGTAGGCTACAAGTAATATTACATGTTCTTTAGGGTCTTGTGACGCTAGCCAAGAACAGTCAATGTAAAGAAAGCCTTCGACTGCCTTCCACCATGGAAATCAGTGATTTAAAACATACAACGTATTGAATTCATACTACAGGCACACAATCCACTCAGGATGCAGCCAGGTACAGTTACATGTTAGTTGCATCATATTTGAAACGCATTTTACCGCGACTGTTTAATCGCCACATCAATGAATGAACACATAGCTTTAATCTGCTACGTAGCTTAATATCAGTAGCCTACTTGCTACCCCTTCCTGCAGTGTCCTATAAGCCAAATACAATCCACAGTTCTTTCAATAGTTTTTAAATGTATTTACCCCAGATCAGCCCACATGTGAATTTCTGTTCATACTACCTTGATATTTCACCTTATAAATTGTTTTTATATATTTTTGTTATAAAGGGCAGTAACCGTATTATCCTGAAGGCCTAATCAAAGTTGTATTTACAATGCAGTAGGTTATAACATATTCAGTATTTAGACATTGGCCTACAGCTGGGTAATCTTCTATGTTTTTTATGTAATGTGAGTGTTTCTCATTTTTACCAACAACTGTTTCATAAAAACATTTAAAGGGAAAATAGAGTTTGTATTTATAAAAAACATGCAGGACAAGATTAATCGTGATGCATCGGGAATCATTACCCTTTGAATCGTAATCATGATCAAAACAAATCAAATCATAAGGCTCTAAAAAAACACACATACCATAATCACAATCTGTTATATTCACTCTGCTAGTCAATAGTAGCTTGAATTATACTTCAGTGCTTAAATCAAATAAAGTTGCGTTTGTGTGGGAAATGGCATTCTGAAACACTTTCAAATGAAGTGTTTATGTAAGTGTTCAAAGACACTAAAAGGTATTTCTGAAGAGACGAACAATACACTAGTAGAGCCAAACTTGCGTGTAACCATACAAGTAACTGACCACACCTCCCCTGCTTCAGATGCATAATCAGAGGGACAACGATGGCCTTCCTGGCCACTATAGTGCGAAATGACAGATCTCTGGTATCAAGCGCACAACTCCATTCACGGGTCTGTGTATACAGAAAACATAAGGGTTGTGTGTATCTGTGTGACCCAATTGTGTGTGAGTGTGAAGGACAGAAAAAGAAAGACAGACAGAGACACAGGGGATTAAGAAAGGAGATAGCAAGAGATAATGAGAGTGATTATCAGTGCATATGGGTGCTGTAAAAATCAACCCTCTCATGTGAAAGACTACACAGAGATGTCCTTGCAGTTCATCCATATATATAAAAACTATGCCTATGTGTTTTCTGTGTATGTGTAAGTGTATCTGTGTGCTTTTTGATTGGGGGGAGGGGTGTCATAGCGATAGGTGTCATTGCTAGCTATCTCCATTTGCCTCTGAAAGCCATTTCTTCCTTGCCATTGTTAACTAAAACAACAGGATCACTGGCTGCCTTCATTCGAGCCGGGCAGATCTCACGGCTCAAGGGCCAGAGGCAAACCTCTCGGAGAGGAGAGGAGTGGCACATTCCTCTGCAGCACAGGAGCCCTCTGCCAACCCTCTGGAGCAGCGACCAGGGACAACCTCGGCAGCCCGCTTCCTCATTTGACAGGACACCTCCAAACACCCCTCTGTTAAACCTTACACACTCTTCTTTCTATAAACCAGCTCGAGCCTAATGCCAAGGGCCACAGATTTGGGCCTAGAGAGGCAGGCAAACCCAACATTATGGATTACAGCTTAATTCTAAAGGCCATGCCCAAGTATAATACCAGGCCTGTCAGAAGCCTTAATTGAGAAACTCAAGGAGGAGGGGAAAAAATCTAGGTCAGTCCTCTTTTGTGCTTCACTGGGACTTGGTGGTGCACCTGGTGGTTATTACACTGGCAGGTTTACTGCCCTGGATTCCTCCATAATTACAGGTATATGGAGCAGCCTGACTACATGGCACACACACACACACACACACACACACACACACACACACACAGACACAGCGAAGGGAGTGTGGGAAAGAAGCGGAGGAGAGCGTCTTAACCTTTCTGAGCCAGCCCCAGCTGGATCAAACGCAGAGCTCCTCTGCCGAGAGCAGTGGCCATGCAGCCCACGCCGCAGAAGAGAGGGGAGGGAGGAGGCCTTCCACGCAGAGGTCACAAGGGTCGCTCCCTGTGCCGTGGTCACAGGGAGTGTGGCGGAAGCGACAGAGACAAGACAGATGAAGGAGAGAGGGGAAGAGTGCGGGAAGGGTCCGGATCTTTCCATGAGCTTCTCTTGAGGACTCGGGAGTGTGGGGAGTGGGGGGGGGTGGGGGGTCAGGGAGCACCCCACTGTGTGCAAACAGCAGCATCAACATCCTGGAGATACAGGCGAGTCTGGAGAAGCTCACAGTGGGCTGACAAGAGGCTCAGCCAACCGCCACACATGGTCCAGTGCATTCCACATCTGCCGGGGAAGAGGCAGGGAGCACACCGGCCCTCATGGTGGCAGTCATCTCGCCATCATCAGGACAGCATGGCAGCAGCCAATCTCTATTTCAGACACTACACAGCGCCTGAACTAAGGGCAGGTGGAGCTTTGGAGACGCCATGCTTTTTTCTAAGTGCAAGAGTTCACTAAGGGCATGAACTGACTCACTCACTCACTCACTCACAGATACACAAGAAACTAGAACCATACACAGCAGGCCCTCTTTAAATATTTATCAAGAGCAAGCGCACACGCCTCAGCGCTGTGACTTAATCTCTAAAGGCATTCTTTCCGTTTCCATACCTCAGCATGAGAAGAATGAATGAAACCTGAATGACTTCATTACCATGACTTCTTCTTCTCCCTTTTTTCCTGCTCTCTTTTGCACCCTCGGTAGTCGTTTACTGCCGCAGCCTGCCGAGATGCCCACATAGACTCTCAGCTCCCCACACCGGGGTCTTGTTAACTGAGCAAACAGAGTCAAAATGCATTGTATATCCCTGAATGAACTTTTGACCAGAGGCCAGTTTGTTTTATGAGATACGTCCAGCCCAGCCCCTTGTGCAACCACCCCATTTCTCACAATCTCTTTTTTTCCCCTCCTTGCAATGTTTTCGCTGTCAAAAAAGAGCAGACATTCATTTTCATTGTGCTTTGCCATGTTTGTTTTCTTCATAAACAGATGCGCTTACTGAACTGAGAAATAGTCTGGGCGTGTGAAGGTATTCATTATTTTTGACAAGATTGTATCACACATCCCCCACATAGCCTAAGCATTACACACATACACACACAGACAGACACACACACACACACACACACACACAGACACAGACACACAAACACTGGTCCGGTCTGTCAACAGGCAACCGCAACCTCAGATCACTTAGAGGACACACCGTCACTCACGTAAAAGGAAGCGGTTCTCATCCATGACGGCCCGCTGCCTTTCATCTGTCTGACAGAACCTTCCCAGACAGTTCCCAAATGCCTCCCCCCACTGCCATTTAATTACAGTCCTGCTTTCTATGGCACTCAAGCAAAACACCAACTTCCCTGGTCCCTGACACAAACTCAACGCCCAACTGCAAAACAACTATCGCACTCCCTCGTCCTTTAGAGACACACCAGTGGCAGTCAGACTTCCAATTCATTCTTCGGATTGTCTTATGTAATTGGAAATTGAAGCACGTGCTTTTATCTGTGTTATATCTCACTCGTTCTAGGGAACTCTCTGACTAATCCAAAGGATATTACTCACAGGGCCGGCCGATGACTATCGGCATAGATGTGACCAAACCCTGATTCACAGATTTAGCACTCTCCCACTGAGTGGCTAGAGCCAGAACCGGTGACCTTGGGACTGGCACGGCTGGTGATTAGCCACACTGACCACGACAGCTGTGCACCCTTTCACGCTAGATCCGGGCTGGAATGTTGTCACGGATCTCAAGGAACGCGTATCCCACAAAGCCCAGCGCTTTCGTCTCCGCTCGCCCCTTTGTGTCTGGAATCCGAGAGGTTTTCCAGTTCACTGCTCGTTCAAGCCCTGGGAGCACGGTGGCCAAATCTGTATTTCCTCTCTAAAAGCAGAGCTTAATCATGTCTTTGAAAGCATCTCACACCTCTCTCTGTCTCCCTCCCTCTTTTTCTGTCTTTCTTTTTCTGTCTTTCGTTTCAGCGGCAGCTGAATTCAAGGCTCTGCGCATAGCCTGATGCATAAAGCCTGACACAGGTACAGTGCAGAGGTTGGGTATTTCCCAGGAAGTCAGGCTTAAGCAGCAAAGCACACATAAAGTCCTCAAGAAGTTAACTCTCTCATTACTCAGCTCATGACTAAACCCCTGGACATGTGCCTTTCATGACCAACAAGTCTCCTTCTCCCACTGGTGGTTTACTGGAAAGGAGCAGCATAACCAACTTGTGTAATGAGACGTCCCTCAATTGTAATGGTTATAAATAGAGATGTGATCAATCCATTATCGTACATAACAACTAGTTCAAGTTTCTTGCTGCAAAGTAAAGCCATGACCATCATCCAAGAGTAGCCCTTCTCACAAGGGGCTGGATCAGACACATTAGCAGAGGATTTTGGCCAAGTAATGCAACTTCCCCAAGAGCAGCAGTGGACATGCTGATTTAGGGACAGCTCAGGGCATGTGTGAAGTGAAAGTGAAAGGTTAAGGCAAGGGCTCTTTGCTCTTTGTCCCTCTTAGTCATGGCTTTGTCATTCAGAACTTCAACGGCATTCCAAACAGGTGTCCCGCATTCAGCTTTTTTAATTAAAAATCCCCCCCCCCCCCAAAAAAATAATAAATCCTGAGACTAGGTAGGTAGCTGGCACGCAGGTACACTTCTCGGTCTCTTTCCTCACTCTGCCTCCCAAATTCCAATCATCTCCTCTCCACCGACCCCTCTTTCTCCTCTGCCTCTGAATCTCCTTGCCAGTGCCCTGCTCTCTCCTGTTCCCCCACCCCACTCCACCCCAAGTACTTCAACCGCCGCCACCATCCTCACAAAACCCTCTTGAGAGATGCCCAGGTCTGAGGGTTTGCCAGTGGGGATTACTGGTCCCCCCCGCAGCTCCTCTCACAAAGAGGCATTTGTGCGTGACTAGATGTAATACCGACACGAATCCCACGGGCACATTCAAAAGTATGAGTGGAGCAACAGGAGTGTTTCTGGACTGTTGCTGGTTGTTATGAAAACTGTCCTCCCCTCTCACCGGCACACGTAAAAACACTACGGATATATGAGTACTGTAAAAAAAAAAAATATATATATATATAGGAGAGTAGTTTTTTTTTTCCGTTAATCTGTTCTCTCTGTCCGACCAGAACACCCATATGCCACGAGGTCTAAAGAGTGTTAAAGAAAACAAAGAAGACGGATATCGAGACGACAAAGAAGAAGACAAATCTGCTGACATGTGGTCATAGCGTTGTGAGTTTTGCATCCACGTTATGCGTATGACTTATGAGCTAATGCATGAAGCCTCACTGTTTCGTTCAAGTGAGCAATTTTGGACATCCTATGAAATGCATTCTGAAATCCCCAGGCCAGATGCTATATCAGGTAAGACAAATATATTCAATAACCCTCTATGTCTGTGAGAAGTCCCCATTGAAATAATTCTCAGGCATACTCTATTCAGAAATCAAGGGGAAACCAGGAAACATGAAGGAGAGGAAACCCGGTTCCTGGCCATTACGCCTTATCTATTAATCATTACCTTCTCAGTCAGGAACCACAGCCAAGCCTGGCTATCGTGTGTTTGTGTGTGTGTGTATGTGTGTGTGTGTGTGTGTGTGTGTGTATGTGTGTGTGTGTGTGTGTGTGTGGGTGGGTGTCTGACTGACTCTCTGCATGTGTATACCGTGTGTGTGTGTGTGTGTGTGCCTGTGTGTGTCTATGCAGAGTGAAATCACAGGCCTGAGAGGCCTCCTCTTTGCACAAACAGTTGGAACAAAGCCGGGTGCTCCCAGAGGCCTGGGCCCTGTGTGGAGCCCCGCCGAGGGACACCCTTGGCTCCAACACGCAGAGCATTCCACAGAACAGCCTGCGTGCTCATCATTACCCCCAGACCACCTGCTGACAGCCCGGGAACCCCAGCGCCCTCCACTAAGCTAATGGCCTCTGACACTACAGGCAGAACCTGAGTCGGGGCCCCATCCCTCACACACAGGCGAGCGAGAGACAGAGAGAGAGAGAGAGAGAGAGAGAGAGAGAGAAAGAGAGAGAGAGAGGGAAAGATGGGGCAGAAGAGAGAGAGGGACAGAGAGATCTCACAACATGCCAGTGAAGTGTGCACATGGATGTCGAACAGTAAAATAAAACCACCTTTGTTGGGCTGCTGTGACGGAACGGGATGGGATGACTGCTGGCACTAAGTGGAGTCCAAACAAAAGCAGCTGATGAACAGACTGGGTGCGATAGCATCTACCCACACGCTCAACGCCTCTCCATCAAGGCACGGGCTTCCTTTCTCTCTCTCTCTCTCTCTATCTCTCTCTCTCTCTCTCTCTCTCTCTCACACACACACACACACACACACACACACACACACACACACACATACACATACACATACACATACACATTCATTCCCCCTTCCCCTCTTTCTCTACCCCTATTTTCCCTGTTACTGGCATGCATAAACATCTACATTAGAATTCATTACCACAGGAACAAAAGCTTGTAGTGACAATACATGAGCCAGATTATTATCCACTTGGCCCATTTTCATTGCAACTGCAGTACAGTTCCTGTCAGAGGATATTTTCCCCAATACTAATATTAAAATCCCCTTGTTCAACAGATGTCTCTGATCCACAACCTGAAATATAATCTGACAATAGTGTGGTTGATTCTGTTGAGTGTTAGGGACACAGTTTATACGTGCAAACATGGCCACCAACAAAAGGAATGGCGCAACAAGTCTTCACTTGCCAACTTTGCCAAATAAGTAAACATTTGGTTTGACTTGATGTTGAAATCCACGTCTCTTTCAGGTGGATCTATTCATTTCTCCTTTCATTGATTTATTGTGCCCCTGTGTGCCTTGACAGTCAAAACAGACAGAGCAAACAACAGGTAACTGATGGACAACCAACTGGCTTATTTTGGGAAGGAGGTGAAAATGAGGACACTTTTCACTGAGCGTATTTACTGAGGGCCCAAGTAAATAGGCCCTGGGGCCACAGCACTTTAGGAGATGAAAGCATTAGCTAAGTGATTGCACGTAAAGATCTGAGTGGCCTGTGGCACTCCATGCTGCTGGAGGAGAGTGAGAATGCGATGCCTGGAGGTGTCTCTTCTGAGACTTGGCCACACTCTCCAGGCACAAAGTGCCAAGCAAAACATCCTCAGCATTCCAGCCCACACCTGTATCAGGAATTTTCTCTCTCCTCTTTCTCTCTCTCTCTCTCTCTCTCTCTCTCTCTCTCTCTCACAGACACACACTCCTCTTTTTCTCCTCATCTCTACACCCCTCCCAATCTCATCATTAGTGGTGACAAAGAAAACACAAAGCTCTTTTTTTCTGCCTCTTGACAAATACTTTGACAGCGCTGCTCCTGACCTTTCCAAAGAATCCCTGAAATTTTCCTTGCTATCTAACTGTCAGAGGTGAGGAGAGAGAAGAGGATACATTGTTCTCTCCGACAGGTACAGTCTTGTTCTTCCTGCACTATCCACCATAGACTGTCTATCTCATTCATGTCGTCTGTACAAGACCTGGATACAGCCCAAAACCCGTTTTTTTTTTAAATGCCACGAAGGCAAGAAGATTATTCTTTATAGAGTGATGCATAGCCTGATTATGGCATGACACCTCATTCACGATCAAGTAAATGAACAGTAGTAGATAGATAGATGGATATTTTATTTATCCTGAGGGAAATTTAGGACATCCTATTATGAACCTGATAAAAAAGCAGAGATTTTCCACGGGGCCAAATCTACAGATATGGTAATCCCATAATGTGTTCATCTGATACATTGTGATACTTTTGTTACTATTTTAACTCTTTACATTTTAACTTTTACATAATGTATTGTGTGCTGGAGACAGATCTGAAGTTGACGACAGTGAAAAAAGAGTGCAATTCATTGAGCAGGGTATGTTATCCTAGGTGATGACAACAGCATTTGTTTCCAGGGGCATAGCACTTAGCCTTTTATACGCTCCTGTGAAATATGGCACTCCGCTAAATTGCTTCTTAAACGAACCACTTCAAATTAAAGCAAACCTCAACAAGGGTGCATGCACTAGGCAGTATTCGGCCGAGCCAAGAAAGTCTTCACTCCAAAGCACAAGAAAAGAAAAACAGAGGATAACGTAAAGACTAGCCAAAGACCGTTTCGTGCCTGGACAGACAAGCAGAGGAATTTTTATGTTTGTGCCAAATTCTACTAAACATTGCAAACGAGCTGGGGCCATTTGAATCACCTCCCGAGCGGAGAAGGAAAGAATGGACCAGTGCTGAGCAGGGGCCCTGGGCAGCTTTGATTGGTCCACTGTCTCACAGTACGAGAGAGCTCCATGCTCTAAATTTTGTCTGTCTCTGGTCTTCCATGCTGGCTTACAGTATGTGTGGTAGACCCGCACTTTGAATGGCTGCCAGCATTGTTAAGAGCAAGCAAGGACTGGGCTGCAGCGTGCTCAGTCTGGCTGGCACAATGGCTCAGAATCAGTCCTGCACACAGCAGATGTTATGGCATATCTGCGAGTGGTGTGACTGCTACAGTGTCCCTCCTCCCTTCAAAGCTGGGCAGAGCACATGCATCAATGCCCCAACGTTTAAGTTTTGTGATGTTCTTTTTTTTCTTTTTCTTATTTTTTTGTTGTTACTGTGAAATACTTTTGGGAATCTGGGGCTGCAGCTGGTTTAAATAGATTGCTTGTCCTATCCCACCCAACCTCAGGAAGCCACTCGCAAAACTATTTTTAAGATGGCATATTTCTGTGGAGTGGGGACCAGCCTAATTTATTCATTCTGTCTTAATGTCCATTTCCTTCTGCTCCCTGTCTGCTTCTGCAGGCCAGCGTGGATAAATTTAGAAGCGTACTGGCTGGGCCTTTTTTACTGCGCTAACACTTTGCCTGTTAAAAGGTGAGAACAAGTGGCAAATGTGGCAGAGTGTGGGAGACTCTGATAGCAGTAAAAGGCTCAAAGCTGGAGGTTATGTGTTAAGATTTTAGGAGCTCTCCTCTTGACTTCATAAAACCATACCCCTCAGGGGGCTGACACCCTCCTAAGTCGGTCACTCTGCCTGGAGACCATAGCTGGAACACCATACTACCGTAAGCCAGCGAATCAGTATCTACCTTCTCTAAGACACACAACCATTCTAATAGTAGTCATACTGTGGTTATAGCAGTAATGGCTCAAGTCACAACAACCCCTGTCAAAGTTATTCTGTTATATCCAAAAACACCAAATGGCCTTGTCACAATCCTGGTATCACATAAATTATACAAGATGAGTACAAACACTGATGATTTCTGTAGGTTTCTCTGCGATATGAGGCAGACCTAGACACAGACTTAGATTCATTGTATCCTTAGCGTGTGTGCGTTTGTGAATAACTCCTCTAGGCCAGAAGTGGTCTGTAGTGAGCTGTGAGCTCTTGATTTAATTTTGTGCCAGTCACTGCGTGACCAAAGAGAAGAATGCTATCATGACGTGAGATCCGCCGAATATCACATACCTTCCACGTGGTTCTCCACTTCCTCCAGGTTGCGCAGTGTTATCCGCATCAGACTGGAGTTCAGCATCAACTCATTTTTGTGGGAAGGCCACATGCTCTCAGGTGCCAGGTTGACGAAGAAAATGCGGGTGTCGCCCGTGGAGACCCGGTTGTCACAGATGATAGGGTCCCCGAAGCCACCAATCATCACCTTGTTGCCACCATCCAGCAGGATCTCCCCATTGACCATTGGTTTGCCTTTCAGGTAACGCCAGACCCTCACCTTGGCAAGGCAGTCAAGAGGAGAGAAGATGGAGGAAAGACGGTTGGGAGGATTTGTTTAACATTTTTTGACATAATAGGCCTATTCTATGTCATGCCCCTTGAAATCACTGAGTCAAGTTTAACTGCTGAAGGGGAAACAAAAACATGCACATAAACAGATACATACATAGTTTGAGCTTAGGAACTGTGCACAGCTTATGAATATGTGCACTCAGTGATTAGGTGTACATTCAAACAGTAACCTTGCCCTTTTATAATGTTGCCTAAATCTGATGCAGTGCGACTGGAACAAAGCTGTGAGACAGATTACTAATGCCTAAACAGAACGAAACCGGGCGTGACAGTCTGGAAAGAGAACACAATATAAAAAATATATAGTTTCTCGGTGTTGGCTTTGATTGCTTTTGAGGGTCTAGATCGTGACACATGACGGTGTTCAAGTCTAACCGATTTATTGACAATTTAGTGCGTCACTTCCTATTTCTGGTGTGGTTGGCAACAAGTGCAAGTATCTCCGAGATTTTCAATTTCTTGTGTTCAGGATACGCATTGGCAATGCTTATACCAACATTATAATAGAATGATTTCATACAGCGGGAAGTTACACTGCATTTTGGCTACACTGAGAATATGTAGTTTTAATTCTGCCACATTTATTCAATCAAGTAACTGGATATCGGTAATTGAGAGGAAACACAATCCCCAAACTAGGTTACATTCTCAACTGTGCTTTAGTCGCTTGGAGTCAGTTCGACCTAGCTACATGCCATGTCTTGAACTAAAACCTCAGTCATTAACTTGAGTTGAAGCAAGTGGATCATGATGTCAGCTTATTTTGGATGTTTCCAGTGGGCTAATACTGGAAACCTTTGTCGGTATTGTATGAAACGCGGTCCTGATTGTATAGATGTAACCTGCTATAGCGCAATTTATATTTGCGATGCACAGCAATACCAAACTAATAAACAGCATAAGCGTGAAATGTTATCTTAACACAATCATCGAACTAATTTGACAGGTGTCCATTTCCCTCTGACAGGTGAATTTGGTGAAGTCGATAAACCACTGTAATGACTACCACGGCTTCAGTTGGTTGATTAGGCTGCATGCGAAAACATAGCAATGTGCTTCATCACTTCATCATGAATGTGAACTTTGCAACCCCGGCTTCTAATAGTTATTTATTGTGTGCACTGAATACGGAAATGACCCATCCAACTGCCCGACTGTCGCCACTCTTACCTTGCAAGAATACGTATTGTGCACCGGGTCCATGTTCATTATTTCTTCCACAGTCCCAGTTAAAACTATGTTTGCCTCTTCTTCTCGGTTCTGAAGCTCTTTTTCCAGACAACTTCCATGACAACGCTGAGACAAAACAGCAACAATAAGGATTGTCCACCCATACAAGTGTATAGTCTGTCTCCGTTGTGTGCCCATGATCACAAAAACGGATCACTAACTTGTGGCAAAATCTCTCGACTGTAGCAGTTAAATAACAAAGCAATGATCCGGCTTTGAGGTGAGGTTTACTTTCTTCCAACTTCCCTGCAGTCCGTAAAATTAATGCTGTTGCGTCTAAACCTCATGCGCCTGGTGCGCAAGCTACTTCGCGGTAAGCCGGTGGGGAAAGAAGAAAGGAGCAGGATTCTTTCCCAAGGAATGCGCTACACCACCACTCACCCCCTCTCACACTCCACTCTTTCAGAGGGACGCTGCTGATTTGCATGCCATCTGAATTGCTGATAAGACCAGACGGGGGTAGAGGGTGCGTAGACCAACTCCCCAAACTGGTGTAAAACGCCACCCTTTGGAGAAATAGCGCCTTCGACGCACTGAGGAAATTGCTGACTCCTGCGGGCAAGAGGGAGTTGTGGTGTCTCAGACAAGAATGAAGGGCAATGTCAGAATTGCCGGGTTCATGATGTGCATGGATGGTTTGTTTTGCCCTAAACGGATTTATTTTAGTATGTAGGATTTGCCTGTAAGAATGACGACTGCTCCAAAACTATAATTTCACCGGAACAGCCTAAAATAATAAAGATGTCGCCCATTTAAGGATTCTAATGTTCGAAATCCATAAACGCTTCCATGTGTGTGTGTGTGTGTGTGTTGTTTTTTTTTTTTTTTTTTTTTTGCAGATCCCTGTCCAAAACAGACAGTGCGTAAATTTCCACTTTTTAAAAGCTGTAATTTCACTAACCATTCATCTATTCTTGGAAAATGACAGGGTTGGCTATGCACAGTCCGACAGATGTGACATTTCTAGAAATTATCCGCGATTTTTTTAATGGAAATACACCTCCAGACAGAAAGCAAGGAAGTCCCATGCTTAAACGAACTCAACTCAAGTTCAGGCTATTACACACATTTCATAATTTTGAAAAAGAGAAGACCTCCTTCCACCTACTCCTTCCGCCTCTCCTCCTCGCCCTCAACTCGTCTCGCTCTGTCTCCAAGGTAGCACGGAGCAACCCACATGAGCAGCACTCTTTGTAATTGACCTCATTTGAGAAATATATCTATGCTCTATGCTGCAACATTAATATTTCTTCTGGGATCTGGAGTTTAAAAACAAGCACACAAGGGAACTATGGTTTCCCAATAATTCTGGGGGGAAACATACAATTATCTGGACCGCCACAAATAAACACTTGAAATCCGCATTGTGTAAACTAGTGCTGTCAGAAAGGCTGTCTGCTCTGAAGCCCGCTCTAAATCACATGAAGAATCATGTCCCAGCAACACCAAAGTGCCTGACAGCTCTCACTACCCACAGTGAAAAAAATCCCCCTTCTGTGAAAAAAAAAATCAAATGTAAACAGGCTTTAAC
The DNA here is from genome assembly GCF_963457725.1 of Sprattus sprattus. NCBI lineage: Eukaryota > Metazoa > Chordata > Actinopteri > Clupeiformes > Clupeidae > Sprattus > Sprattus sprattus. Next base: position 18,062,493 of record NC_137914.1, read on the forward strand.
AAGCCGTTGACTCTGAAAAGACTTTGACACAGGCATTTTGTCACTCAAATGCTGATCCATGAAGCAGGCGCAATTATTGTTTGGATATCGGCACACCAAGCATAGGCCTACACACTGTTTTTTTTTTTTGTTTGTTTTTTTGCAATGTTCCTACACAGTAATTCAGACAATCGCTAATTTCCATGACTGTCTTGGGGGAGTTGCTTAACGATTCACTGCGGAGAACAAGGATGGTTTTACAACAATAAAAAACAATCATATGCTGTGCCGGGAACTGATGTTGCAGAATTATGCAAATACTAGAGTGAACCAGCTTGGCTTTAAAGATGCAATTCAGCTGTAAATTACCAAGTTCAACCATTATTGTTTTTTTTCCAAATATTTAGACATACTAAAGTTGAAAAGCATCTCAGAACGGTAGGCACTTGGCAGATAATTAGGCTAAATTGTTGTTTATCATGAGGGTGTTTTAAGGGGGGGTGGAATTGGTATTTACACACCAATTCTATGCCATTAGGGCTACACATAGACACACACACAAATATAAACCTGCATGCACAAGAACACACACACACACACACACATCCACACACACACATTGAAAATTCCAGCTTTATCAAGACAGCCTTCTGTTCCTCTTTTGTTTTTACAGAAGACAGCCTTTATCCCTTTATCAGGTCTCTCTGCTTGGGAACGGCATAGCAACCATCTCCAGCTTGGCATTTGGGCTGTGAGAATGGAGGCAGTGTATCTCTGCCTGCCAGGCCCTGCGGAAGACGCGGAGCAGGGTGGGCCTCTCCTGCCCCCCCCCCCCCCCCCCCCCCCTGCCTCTCTGCTTCTATCCACACCTGAGAGACAAGGACATCATCCATCACCTCTCTGCACACCCTTCTGTCTCCTGCAAGCAAGATACGGTAACTTAGTGGCACCTGTTGTGCTGTGGCTAGAAATGACTTGCGACACTTCCTTGGTGCTCTGTGCCGAGAGCGATGCTGCTGTCGGCTCAGTGACAGAACAAATGAGGCTGACCATAATGGTGAGCTACGATTTTCATGTCAAAGCAAGGACCCATCATTTCCACCACACGGGTATAAATGTAGTTCAAAGCTGAACTGAGCATAGATAATTATAATGTGTGTGTCTCACTGAGGTAAAGTGAGCTCAAGGAGACTATTTCTTTCTTTTCAGAGTGACTGTTTCCAATAATTCCAATAATAAATATGGTCTGACTTAAATCATGATGAACTGAAAGGACTGTGTAGCTCTATGCGTGTAGCCAATAGACACAAAAATAGAAGATTGAAGAGGAAAACACTGCAGCAATGTGGCAAGTAAAATACAAAGCACATCCTAGTATGCTGAGAGAGCATGGCGCATGTTGTAGTATAGCGGTATGTTTGATAGCAGGTTGGAGAGAACACACCAAAGTATTTGTCCTTCACATTTCCTCTCATGCTCAATGATCCTATAGCACCAGCAAAGGGTACGGCAAACAGGCGGTGTTTAGCTGACTGCTTGTAGCCAGATGTTGCCCTGCTTTGTGGTGTCAAGTCCAAACAGGAGGCTGGCTCTCACACCTGGTGTCGGTCTGAATGGTGCGTCGGAATGCTTCCGTGTCTCTTCACTCTTCTAGCAGCAATATTTCTTTTTCTGTCCAGCAAAAAAAAAAGCAGTCTGGTAAATTGCTGCATTCCAGTCTAGGGGGAAACAGAGGGTCTTATCTGCTGTTTGAGCAGAGGTGCAATGTTTCCTGTAGGCTATCAGCACTGTCAACAAAACAAGCAAACAGACCCCATCTGGTGGCATTGTGAGGAGTGGTGTCTGGAGCAGAATCGCTGTCTCGCAATGCCCTCATTGGCCCCTGTGCCACACAAACTACCACACAGACACACATATACACCTGCACACAAATATACACACACATGCACTGGTTATGCACTCTGACTCAAAGTCCACTGCATTTTATCCTTCTGTCCCTCATAGTAAACCAACCCACAACACTCAATAGTTTATCAATCTCACCTGTTTATCTCACTGATGTAAGCCATTTCAAGATTACAGAGGGTGTTCACTAATGACAATCAAAATCAACCTACTTCCTTCTTTTCAAGATAACTACTCACATAGAAAATTGCTGTGTGTGATAAGCTGATAAAGTACGTTTGTCATACAGCATCCTGCTGGTCAGTGAACAGAAGATTCCACTGAAAATGCATTTCAAATATTGATGAGGCTGCCCGTGCCAGTCATAAAGCACAAGCTAAAACCTCAGCAGATTTTGCATTACTGTAAGTGATTCATCCTCTTTTTTTTGCTGTTGTATTCCAAATGGTTAGGAAATATTGAGCGAAGTTCTGACCTTTAGCAGGGAGAGTAAAGCCAGGCTAAGGTTTATCTCTGCTCAGCACTGATGGGAAGAGATACAGCTCTGACTTCCCACTACTAAACGTGCCTCTGACAATCTGTGGGGGCACTTTCAAGAACCCCCATTAATCAATCCAGCCAGTCAACCCCACCGACAGTCTGACAGTCAGATAACACTGTCACTGTGGGCCAGGATCCTGTTTCTAGTCTAATCCTGGATGGCATTTGGATTTCATGAAGAGTTAAAGGCGCAGTCCTTGATTCTAATCCAATGTTATTTTTCACAGCCCCCTAGCTGTCTGTTTAGTGTGTGTGCTCAAAACAACCCCAGTGTTCATACACAGTACCGGCTCTGTAAATTGGAAACAAATATTGTGTTTTAGCCAATTAACAAAATTGCTTTAGGATCACTGAAGGGAGGGGTGCATTTGATTGGTTCTTCAAATATCAACAATCTTCTGTCAGGATCTAGGTATGCACCTTTAAGTTTGGTTCAAGGTTACACTCAACGTTTCTCTGAGAAACTGATTGGGTTAGTGTGGAGTGTCTCCAGCTAAAAACTCTCTGCACCCTCAACAGTTCTCTGCTGGCAGCTGTACGCCCAGCAGATGTATGGCTCTGACGCAGCCTTTAATGCGTCTATACTGATATATGCTGAGGTTCCTTTTTCCTGAGTCAAAGTTGGGGAGAGACGGCATCCTCCCTGCATCTTGTCCTGGTGGCATAGACGCAGTGGCACAAGGGGGCTCGTGATTAAGCATCCACTACATCTTTTATGGACCACTATTCATTTCGTGAGCTCCAGCAGTCAGCACGCACGGGCAATTAGGAAATGAGTCCGCCGAGGCCGCTCCAAGACTCCCACGCAGTTGTAAATTAGTGCCCAATCAAAACGCCTCCAACCAGCTGATCTGGTTACCAGGGTGGCTAAAAACACTGGCCACTTTGTGGAGGGAAAAAAAAGGTCAAAAGGGCAAAATTGTAATGAAGAATGTTTCATAATGAGCAGTTTTTTGACAGGTGGGCAGGAATGGAAGAATAAGGAACACCTGGTATTTGGTCTTTGCATCATTATCCAAGTCAGTGGGAGTTTGAGCTTTTAGTTTTTCTACATCTTGCCGCACACTCATTATTTTCCGACACCCCAAGTCCGCCCCATGCACTGGTCAACAGGCCCCCCACCCAGTCTCAAGTCTTATGCCTGGTAGATTTGATTGATGCCTCTGACGAATGCAAGGGATTCAAATAATCAATATGTGCTGGTGAGTGAGCACTCTGGCCAGCATACCAGTGACTGGACAGTATGTCTGAGAAACTGAGTGATGGCCTGGAGGAAAGTGACTGTGGGCGTGGGGGAGATGGGGGTCAGTGCAGCGTCAGGCTTAGACCAGGCTCCTCCCCTACACTCTCCCATCGTCCAGCACCTCAAGGCCAGCAGCTTCATTAAGTAATGGCTGAGACTGATGATCTGCCACTCTCCCCCACCCCAGTGAAGAGATTTATTTGATTGATGCGCATTAGTTCAGAGCAACATGTTTTATTCCTTCTGCTGGCTGTGTTCAGGCCGTTTTCAAGGAGAAAAAAACGAACGTCATCGTTGTGTGTGTGTGTGTGTGTGTGTGTGTCCGTCTTTCCATAGGCTTAGGAATGTGTGTGCGCAGGCTATGTCTCTACTTATGTGTGCGTGTGTGTCTGTGTTATAGGACTTCCTGTGTGTGTGTGTGGGTGTGTGTGTGTGTGTGGCTGTGTGTGTGTGTGTGTGTGTGTGTATATGAGTGTGTGTGTGTGTATGAGTGTGTGTGTGTGTGTGTGTCCACGAGTAGGGGAGTGGTTGAGGCTGGGATTAGTGTTTTTTGGAAGGAGTACATATAGCGGAGGTGTGTGGAGGGGAGAGGGGGGGGGGTTCATATTTCTCAAGGTGGAGAATCAGATCCGCCTCGTGTCATGGGGAAACAGATGTTAGCACCATCAGTCTCGAGGGGGGGGGGAATATGAATCACGTCAATCCATTTCCATGACAAACCTTTCGGCTGCATGTTCTATACAATGCCCTCACCTTGTCACCCTCTCTCTACTTTGTTCTCCTGTCTGTAAGGAATGGCATTTTTCCAAACACAAACGGAAATCAAAAATCTGCCAAAAAAATACAGACTGAGAGGAGGTGGGGCTGGTTTGGGGGGGGGGGAGTTTTTCGATGGAAGTGTGTTCAGCCTCGTGCCTGTCACTCAGTGAAGGGGAGGTAGGGTAGGGGCGGGATGGTGAGGGAGCTGCCAGTCGAAACACGTCAGCCGCCGGCACGGCACTGGAGTCCTGAGGCCCCTTGTGGCTGCTGGTGCTTTCCAGCAGAGGGGCACCTCAGTGCGCCTGCAGCATTGCGTGTCTCATCAGGGAAAAATGCCGGGGCCGCTTCCGGGGCAGCAGCCGAGCAGAGTAAATAAATGCAGTTGTTCCACCTCCCCAAAGTGCCTTCTAATTTACCCTACTCTCTCTCTCTTTCCTCTCAGTCTCTCTCTCTCTCTCACTCACTTTGCCGCAAGCGCTTCCTTTCAGCGCTCTTGTTCTTTCTTGAGGGGCTCACGGCACACAGCCACATCCTTCCATCCTTCTGCTCCCACCCAAAAATCTCCACTTTCGCCACCCACCAGGGGGCCTAGGAAAGGGGGGGGGGGGGGGGGGGGGGCCTGGAAGATTCACTGGGCTCACTGCTAGAGAGGGGCCCTGAAACATGTCAGACAGTAGACATTTCTTTAGAATTACACAATGAACATTGAGACTTTTTAAGGGGGCTACACCCCGTCCCACCACCACCTATGCTGTTGCTCTCAGTGCCCAGGCATGCAGACATTCGGCCTGTCAATCATCTGCTGAGACAGGTGTGGGAGGAGAGTCCCTCATTCATCACTCATAAAGGAGGCTGTGATGACTATGTGTTCTGTTGCCTCATCACATCAGTATTATATGAGCGTCCAGGTCCATGGAATGACTGCGGTTTGGGAGGCATCTGCTGCAGTGGGGTTTGTGGTTTTCCTGATGTGTGTGGTGCAGTCAACTAGATGTGACTGAGTAAAGCCTATAGTTTACATGACTCATAATGAGACCATGCACATGAGTATCTCTTGTCTTAACCACAGCTAAGAGTGTCTGCATGTGTCTGCAAGCATATGTATGTGCGTGTGTGTGTGTGTGTGTGTTTGTGTGTGAGAGCAAGAGAGGGTTAGTGTAATTGTATACATTTCTATGTGTTTAGGTTCCTATAATTGTGATTTTTACCTCTTGTGTGTAAGTAACTGAGGAAAACATACAATAATATTCTGCTTTCAGTAGTCCCAGAGTGTGTCTGTGTGTTTGTGTGTTTGTGTGTATTTGTGTGCGTGTGTGTGTTTGTATTTGTTTGTGTGTGTGTGTGTGTGTGTGTGTGTGTGTGTGTGTGTGTGTGTGTGTGTGTGTGTGTGTGTGTGTGTGTGTGTGTGTGTGTGTGTGTGTGTGTGTGTCTACATGGTTCATTTATTCTTGGTAGGGGCATCTTGATTGACACTCTGTGTCTATGCTGAGGTGGTGTATTATTTATTTATTTCCCTGCTAATGATGTGTGGGTCCAGTGACTCCCCCTCACCACCACATGATAAGAACATGGTGCTTGTTGGCGGCTTTTTAGCTTTCTATCCACATTAAAATATAGGGATGTACAGAACTGTTTAAATATATATCCAAGTCTTATTAATATTAATAGAAAAAAGGTTCTAGCATTTTACCATTAGGCCAAATCACTACAGCTAAAAAACAGTTGATAATGTGGGAATAGTGGCAATTGTTTATTAGCAAATGCCTAATTATTGCATTAAAACACAACAAAGGAGGATCCAAGCAGAAGATGTTTAATGACTTTGGCAAGTATGATTTATATGTGAAGAGGAGAGCACAAAGAATGCTTGCTTAAACGCTACAAAACAATTAAAGTTCCATGATGCAAGTACTACGATCCTGAATGAGAATAATATTAGTTCACAGTGGTATTTGTGGTATATCCAACACAGACCAGGGGAGCAATGCATGGGGTTCAATGGCACAGGGGCAAACAAACACTTAGCACTCAAGAGCAACCATAACATATACCTCATTTTAGATTAGGATCACCTCTTTAACACACACACACTCACACAAGCCGTCAAACATGCAGACAGAATCGGTGTAGGCCAACCACTGACAGCACTGTCATCTATGTCAGCCAGTACAACACTGTCTGCTGCTCTCCCTGCTTTTCCGTAATCCTGCTGACAGACAGACAAACAACTAGACAGACAGACAAACAAACAGACAAGTAAACAAACTGCACCGAACACATAGAGTCCTTGGCAAAGGTAATGAGGGGGTTGGAGAAGGCTGGGAGAAAAAAGAGGAATGCAGCAGAGATGGTGCACAAGGTGGAGATGTACACTCATGATCGGACCTTCCAGCTCTTTCTACTGGTGACAAATTGGTGATTAATGATATTGATAGTATGTACTTCACTAGACCTATATTATTCCAAAATTGATGAAAATCCAGATTAGGGACAGGCTAAGCAACCTCCAGACCCCCATACTATATACTGTGACTAGAAGAACCTCAGCTGCTCAAGCACAGTTGCATTGACCATTTCATCATTTGGCAGACATATTACACCAGCAGAGGACTACTTAATTTGCTTTTCCCTGTTTACACAGCCTTGAGCAGACACAAAGGATGCTGGGTTCCTAATGGCACATCCTATTTTGATGACTACCAAATCTGACCATTTTAAGACTGTATTTGTAGAGTGTAGATGCTAATTCTGTATATGGCATGTGAATACATAACTTGAATGTTCTATGTGCACATATTTATTTCTACAAAATGTGTGCTCCCTCCTTAAACAGTGTACTTAAAATGTGTTATGTTTTACAGATTCGCATCATACCTACATAAAAAAACAACAGTTTAACAGAATGTTTAGGCCATCTGTTACAAAAGCGTGTATGACTAAACACATTGTGTAGTCTTGCCAAATCTTTTAAGCAATTTACCATCACAAAGGAAGCATTAAATGAGGGCATAAACTTCAGACACAATGGTTATATATTTTATCATAGGGACATCGCATCAGATTACCATGTACTCAGTGTTACAATACCAAAGCTTTAGCCAGTCCCCACAACACACGATGAATGAATGGTTATGAATCTAACAATGGGATTAGATGTGCAAATGACTGAACTGGGTGACTGAACAACTACCAGGCAATCTAACTCTGTGTTCCACAGTTCAAACCTATAGTGGCACTTTATGGGGACTCCATAGTGAATGTAGTGAACATGGGGAATGGCCTGGCTATTTTTCCTTTGCCAATATGTCCCTCTGCTGGTCACTGTGAGGTATTACAGGGACTATGTCCTCTTGCCGGGGACCGCTCAACAACTGCACTGTACTTAATTAATTTCTGTCATTTCTGTGCAATTTCAATACACCTAACCCATGGTCCCAACACAACCAACGCCTAAAGCAAGCAGATTCACAAAGAATAATTATAAAGCCTGGAGCATCTTCAAGGTTCTGTTTAAGATCATTGTTCATGGTATACAATAAGCAGGGCAAGTATCCTTACCAGTGAACCAGTTTCCTGACCTCATTTGGCAAATAAGTTAAATCCATGAACATTAAGAAATGTATAACAAGAATGTCTTGGCACTGAGAGTGGCACTGGTTCAGGAGGTGGGGTAGTCGTCTAGGGTTTCCAGTTTAAGTCCAATAGTTCCTACCACCAAAGTAATGTGCCGCTGTAAACATGGGAATGTTGGGTATTCCTTGTAATGCACTTATTAGACAGATACAGATATTCAGAAATGCACTGTATAAATGCAAACATTCCCCATCTTGACTTGTATGGTCATCACAATGTGCTGTATGCGGATGGTGTTTACATGGGCATGTGAGTAAGGTCATACAATGGGTAGTGGAAGTTCAGCAACACATTACAACTCTGAAAACTATCTTTTATGATTCAAGTACTCTGCATGCCTCAAATACTCCCAAAATGCATCAAGATACTACTGTACCCCTGGCAGCGCACGGTTCTGAAATGGCCCATTAATTCAGCTCATTCCTAGTTCACTGATTCATCACATGGACATCAAAGAAAAAATTCAAGCAGACCTATGAGTTTTAACCTTAAAATGACATTCATGAATTCTAATTTATCTTGATAGTCAAAACGTCTGGCTAAGGGAGGCTGACCCACTGACATACTGAGCCCTAGTTTGGCAGCAGAAACTCAGCAAAAATAGCCTATTTAGCCTGGGTGGGTTGTCTTAAACTTCAGCGATGAGTTAGGAATTCTGCAGAGGTATGGATTTTGGGTAAATGGGAAACACATTTCATGTTCCCTTTATTAGAAGAGAGGCACATTACGCCTAGCACAACCTATTTCACTATTAGTTAGTAATCAGGAGCAAACCTGTGTTGTGGATTAATGCAATTAAAGGAACACAATTTAATATATTTACTGCACTAAGTCTTAAAATGAACACATGTCATCAGAGATCAAGGAAACATACTAAATTGAAGTACCGGCTTCTCTGGCAACAATGCAGTATGGTCTCTTTTGAAATTTCCATCCGAGCAGAACGTCTTTGTTTTGGCCTGTGTGATACCACCCACTTTTCATTTCCTGTAACATTTTGACATCCTGGGTTGCCAGATATGAAACAAATTGGCAGGCAAACAGCATGTTCCAGCCATGGAATCGAACTAAACAATAAAAACTTCGTAAACGTTTCTTCAGTCGATTATCCCTCCCCTTTAATAATACCAATTGGTATTGTATTGTATATCGTTGGAAAGCCTGATAAGTCACCTTTACAACGAGGTACAACTTGTAAGGATCGTGCATTCGTAGAATGAGCAACACAACCCACATTTTTTTGCCAAAATCCCCTGCAATATTCTTCTGTTGGTATTCACTCTTGTTTCAGTTAACAATCGTGCAAACTTGGACACATCATCAGTGTTGTTTCCTGGAGTCACTGGGTGTTTCGGGTCTTGCAACAGACACCCTCCTCCAGGCGACCCGACCGAGGCTGATCAGACCCCGGCCTGTGTCCAAGTGGCATGCTACCCCCACTGCTCTCCCCTCTTCAACCAGAGCCATCTAGACGCTTTCTCTGCTGCCTCTACATTGTTACTGATGGCTCTTCTTCGGTTGGCACCTGTTATGCCAAGTGTGCCATAGGCTTTGTTCAGGGAGTGGCTGGCAAATCCCCAACTTCCCACCTCCACTGGCATACACCTTGTCCTCCACCCGTTCCTCCGACAATCCTCCACCAGCTCCTGGTACTTCTCCCTCTTCCTCTCTTGAGCCTCCTCCATCCTCTCCTTCTAAGGGACCGTCAGCTCCAGCAAAAGGAGTTGTTTTGAGGCTTATGAGACCAAGATGATGTCAGGCCTCAATCTGGACTGTCATCACCCAGTCTCGGGCCCTGGATAGCAAACCAGCAGAGCAGTTCTTTGGTGTTTTTTTCGGCCCTTTGTCCTTCCCTTACAAAGTGAATGGCCTTAGATGTGGCTTGGGTGTATCGGCTGCCCTTGATCCCCTTGCTGATTGCCTCAGCGATGGATTTGAGGACCTGGTCGTGCCTCCATTGATACCGGCCCTCACCCAGTGCCTTGGAGCAGCTGCTCAGGATGTGTTCAAGTGTCCCTGCTTTGGAACACAGGGGGCATGCAGGTGTTTCTATTTTGCCCCATGTGCACATGTTGGATGGGCTTGGGAGGACATCGTAGATGCCCTGAATCAAGAACTTGATCCTCTGGGGGTTCCACTGCCAGATGTCTTTCCAGGTGACACTCCGCTCCATCGCCTGCTCCCACTTCATCCAGGCACCCTGCTGCCGCATAGCCACTGCTCTGCTGGTACGCTCTTCCTCAACTGAAGCTAGCACCTCCTCCTGCACCAACCTGTGTCTCTCCCTTCCGCTGGCAGAGTCGTATCGGGTCGTTGTTTGGCTCCCCAGTCCGGCTCTGCCTTGCGCCACTGCTCCAAGGATGTCCTTGTGCTTCAGTCGAGTTTCTGCTTGCTGGACTGCTTCGGCTGCCCTCCACTTCCTCCCTGTCTTCACAACAATCCCTGCCCCTGACACTTTGGCATCTCTGGATTCAGAGTACTGTTCCCGTCCCCTTGCCACAATAAACTCCTCCCTGACTGAGCTGAAGGGGAGCCTGAGCTTGTTGGTGTTTCCGTACAGCCCTATGTTGCTCAGGCTGCGTGGCAATCCAAGCCATCTCCGCAGATAGCTGCTCACCTTTTGCTCAAAGCCTTCCACCACAGTCATGGGGACCTCATAGATGAGCAGAGGCCAGAGGATTCTTGGGTGGATCCCATGTTGGTAGACCCAGGCCTTGAATCCTCCAGGGAGCCCAGACTCGTCCACTGTTCTCAACCAGCCCTCCAGGTCAGCACTGGTTCCCTTGATGGAATCCCTGTCATTCAGACTGCAGTTGAAGATCTTTCCAAGGCTCTTCACCGGCTTCTCAGTGACTGATGGGATCTGATGTTCTCCCAGCTTGAAGCGGAATTTTTGCGACCTTCCCTTTCTTTAAAACCAAGGACCTGGACTTTTCAGGTTTGAAACTCATGCATGCCCACGCCATGATGCTCTCCAACCCCTGCACCTTTGAGTTGCTTGGTGGATTGGATGATTCTCCCACAGTATTAAGGCAAAAACAACACATATTGACCATTTTTTCACTTTATTCATTTTACACTGTCAGTAGCATGTGGAAGATCCATACGCAGCCACAACAGCTTGGCACCTCCTGTGGGATGGCATTCCATTCCTGAACCAGAATTTGTAGCAAGTCAGCCAACATGGTTGCGCTGGTCACTCTGGCACGTACAGCACGCCCAAGCTGATCCCACAAGTATTCAATTGGGTTGAGGTCTGGACTCACGGCAGGCCATTCCATCCTCTTCACTCCCAAGTTCTGGAGGAACTCTGTGATGATCTGCCTCTGTGGAATTGAGCGTTGTCATCCTGGAGGATGGAGTTAGGTCCCAGATTCTGGAGATATGGGATCGCCACTGGCTCCAGAATAAATTCCAACAGAAGAATATTGCAGGGGATTTTGGAAAACATTTTTGGGCTGCTACCCACATGGTTAGCTGTGTTGCTCATTCCACGAATGCACGATCCACATGCTACTGAGGTCCTTGACAGTGTAAAATGAATAAAGTGTAAAATTGGTCAATATGTGTTGTTTTCTCCTAAATACTGTGGGAGAATCATCAAATCCACCAAGCAACTCAAAACAAGAGTGAATACCAACAGAAGAATATTTCAGGGGGTTTTGGCACATTTTTTTGGGCCGCTACCCACACGATTAGCTGTGTTGCTCATTCCACGAATGCACGATCCTTACAAGTTGTACCTCGTTGTAAAGGTAACTAATCAGGCTTTCCAACGATATACAATTCAATACCAATTGGTATTATTAAAGGGGAGGAATAATGGACCGAAAAAAACGTTTCCTAACTTTTTTTGAGGGGTTTAGATCAGCTAGAATCTACCCGACCTAAAAGCCTTGGCATTCTTCTAAAAAGCTCCATGACAAAAGCTCCAAGACAAAGCAAACACAAGTAGGCCTAAATATTAGAGATGCAAGCCAGCAAAGCAAATGAAGCGAAGTTCTCAATTTCATTCTTGAATTTTGAATTTCATTCAAAAAAATGGAAAAGTTGAATCCTATGCAAATGAAGACAGAATTACGCAGTCAATCATATTGTTTGTTGTTGTTGACAGTTTTGATAATGGCAAGACTATGGCGTCATTCAATCATTTAATTTGCTAAAAAGAAAAGCTTAAGGGGACTTGACAGGGTTTTTTGTTTGTTCCTTGTAAGTTAGATATTTAATCCTGTGCTTACTTTAATAGAATGACAGTTTTGATATAAAGACAAGTGACTGGATAGCCTACTAGCTGGCTAGCTTGCTAACTAGCTCGCTAGTTCCGTCTGTTAAACTATTTCCTAGTATGCTAACACATACTAAAGTTAACTGCTATCAGTCACTTCAGAGCCTGTCCTGCTCCTCAGGTAGATCTTAATGAGTTTCGATTTGGAAAAGGATCGCTCGGCCCGTCAAAGAAATATGTCTACGGGCCCCCAAGACCCAAGGGTCAGGTGTGTCCGCACCTGCTATAGTTAGGCCCCTGATGGCCACTCTTGGGGCCTGATTTACTAACAGGATTGCGCCCATTTCTGGCTTAAAATAGCGGTCGTAAACATAAAACGGTATTTACTAAGCGAGCGCAGCGCATATTAACGCTTTGTGGGTGTTGACGGGGAGGACACAAAAAGGTGGGTGGAAACATGCGCAAATATTTGGGAGGAGCGAAGATAAGTGCGCCTAATGATGTATTGCGGGGTATTTACTAAACTGCCTGGCAAGCGCACATCTCCGATTTGCGCGCTAATTCTCCGCCTCATAAAAGTACGTCTTAACCAGGAAGCGCATTTTCATTGAGTCTGAAAACGTTGATATGGCAGCAGTGATAAGAGAAAGGCGAAGAAAGAAGACAGAGACAGCACACAGAAATATTTTTTTCAACTCGTATAACACATTTTCAGTTAAATTAATCACAAATCATTAGACGGTACAGGTTAACCAGCCACGCAATACTTCAATTACTGAACCAGATCAGAGACGACATCTAACCCTCCAACCGAAGATCACATTCCATTCAATCAGTTGGTAAACATTGCAAATATTGGCATCGGATATATATTATAGTATTACTATAGTTATAGTATCAGCAGTTGATATATCTCAGCCTTCACAAATATTCAGACAGGTACTCGAAGCATTGCTATGGCGCACTGGTCAATACATTTCCCCACTGCCACAGCTGAAATTATAGACATCAAACAGGACTTTTTTTGAAATCGCAAACTTTCCGAACGTAATATGAACCATTGATTGCACCCACGTCCATATATATTGTAGTGAACCCATGTCCCTTGTAGAAATTATTAATCTCGCCATGTACACATCTATATTGTTATAATAGACAGTTTATGCATTAATGCCACCAATAGCATATTCTTTATAATCGTGTTCTTTTAAACATCTTGCTGTAGGTGATGGCGGGCAGAACAACAATATAGCAGCGCACACATTGAATCAGGTTCAGTGATTGAGCGAACATGAACCAATATATCTATCTCCACTTCGCGGAAGCTTCATTTTCTCTTCCTAAATAAATACCACGGAAAATGCGGAAAAACACTGTGCGTTAATTTGCGAACGCAGATTAAGAAGCGCTCGCATATTAGTAAATCAGGCCCTTGGTGTTGTGATTAAAGCCCTATATTTACCAGTGACACAAATTCAGACCTGTTCTCCTTTGCCAGTAGTCTCTGTGTAAACTCGCTTTGTTCACTCCTGTTGCAGCTGCTTGCACTAAATAAACTCTGTTAGCAGTGCAGTCTTGGCTAACTAGAAATATTAGACAGGTTCTCAAGTTGCTGCCGTAACAAAAGTTTGTTGCTAGAGTCATTTGCGGGTGCACAGGTATGGGTGTTCAGTCCTGAGCACAATAAGAGGGTTTCTCCTTAGCTGACGAGCCAATGGGGCGGCCATGTACTGCTATCGAGAGACTTTTGGACATTATGTGTTAAGGGTCCCACAAATACACCAGGATAACTACACACTACCATGTACTTATCAATATTTTCTCCATTTTCTAAAAACAGTAGGTAGCAAAGGTGCAAGCATTCAACCAAGGATAAATAGGCCCATAAATAAAAAAAAAATCTTCTATATCCAATGTAACAGACTTCACCTTACACAAATTGATAAATCAAATCTGTATTTGTATAGCACATTTGAAACATTGTAATTTGATGTGCTTTACAGTGCTTTTTAGACAATTGAATAGAGATCCAAGAAATAAAGAGAAAATATCACCTGTGACAGTCCACCTGCGACTATCCAAAAGTAACACTAGGAAGCAGAACTACTACCCTTTATTAACCTCTGCTGCCCCATACAATCATTGTCCAGACTCAATCACATACAAACAGTATTTTTACCCACAACATCTAAGCACACTGTAAATCACACTAATAGAGGTATTAGACAGGACAGCGCTACAAATGTACAAAATGCCAGAAATACAAACCTAAAGTTGGGCCTTAGCTTCAAAAGATGCACTTGTAAATTAGTTGATAACAGACAACCATTTTGAAATATATTTTTAACTGAACCCTGGCTAAAACCAGACGAATACTTAAACGAGTGTACCCCTCCAAGTTATGTTAACTGCCACATGTCCCACAGTCAGGGATGGATCACCAAATGGACCATACCGGCCCCAGTCCCAGGGGCCCAAGAGCTCAGCCAGAGCCTCTGCGTGAAGTCGCTGTTATTAACTACCAGTGTACCTGCGGTATGTTAGAAAATGCGTATGTGCTGTAAATCCTGTTGAGGTACAGGCAGGCACAGGGGCCCATGGTATCAAAATACGTAATTTTCCATACCAACTTAGGTAAAGCGCTTTAAGACAATTTATTTTGTGATCAACTTTTATTAACACCTTTTATGCCATTACGACATGCAAGACAAAAGCATGCCAGAACACAAATTACATATATCAGCTGTACAAGAAGTGAACTTAACAGCATCTCTCTTCCACCCCCTTCCAAATGTTTTGGCGCTTTATGCATACAATTACATTGAGTTGAATTGAACAGTGATAAAAAGCAAGAAGAACTAGTTATTAGCATTAGCATATTATTTTAGGAAGGTGACAATATATGATTTACATTCTCCTTCATTTCAGCTGATTTTCCTTGGAAACCATTGCCTTACTGAGGCATGGAGCTGCAGATGCTTTGGTTGGTGGTGGTCATCTTGTTGATTTTGATGCCATTGGAGGTCATAATGTTGTACAGCTGCTCAATGGTCTCCTCAGGTAGGGAAGGGGAACGACTCAGGATCCAGGCGAAGTCGGCATAAAACAGACCACCGTAGTTTTGGCAGCCATAGACCAGTGCGTAGTTGTCGTAGTCAGTGTCCAGGACCCAGTAAGGACCAGGAGGGGACCCTGTAGGAGGTCAACATGAGATATTGAGGGATGATGATTTTTCACACCTGATCTCTAATCTAACTCTAATGTTGACCTTAGTAGAGTATTGTATGCTTTGGGTATTATTACCTGGGAAGAAGGAAACAGCAAGCTTGGCAGGCTGGGCAGGATCCACAGGCTTGGCGGAGCCCTCAATCTCATTAATAGTGCCATCAGCCCTGACCCAAAAACAAAGCAACAGACACACTGCTCAATGAGATGTGCAGCACATTTTAACTAGCTGCACATACCATGTCACAATCACACAGAAAACTAGCTGTGCATACCATGTTGTATTTACACAGTTCTTAAGAGAGGGATTAATTACAGCTCTTACAGCAGCTCAGCGTTCAGGACGTGCACAACTCCATCACCGAGGGTGTAGGTGGCCTGGCCACACTCGCCTTTCTGGAAGATTGTGGGAAGCTTCTGGATCTCATACCACCTGCCTATGTACTGCAAACGGCAGGGCAAAATGTTCAACCTCACAGCTGGCAGTTGCACTTTTTACATGACATCAGAACAAGGCTGAAGTGCCAGCTCAAAGAAATACATAATTGTCAGTATTGTCAGCATTGGTTAGATCTGAAACAATGAACATTATTACAAAAGAATAAGAATACTGAAAATGAATTGAAATAAAATGATTCAACCTTTTGTTAACCTTTTCCTTTCAGCAGCCTGCATTGCATGTTAATGATACTCACACTGGTAACATCGAAGTTCTCCTTAACTGGGGGCACAGGGCATCTCCCTGGGTGGATAACCTGTGCGTTGGTCATCAGGAAAGACAGTAGGGTCAGAGACAGCACCTGTAGAGTCTGCATGGTTCTTCTTCCGGCTGGAAACTGAGAAAATAAGAACTCTTGCCTTAGCAGTTATGCTTTTTTTCTGGAACTGAAGGAGTGAATTTATAGCTCACACTCAGCTTCTCTCTCTCCACAGAACAAACACCAGTCCACCAAATTAAAGCCACAGGCCTGCACCCCTGGGAATGTTTTTGGCAAAATATATGATTTGGCACCTGTGCCAACAAAACTGATGCTTGTTTAAGTTTGGTGGTGGTGGTGGTGGGGGGGGTGTCAGTCAATAACGTGCATTGCATCTAAGTTTCCAGCTATTTGTTGTTTATCTATTTGAGCAGGGACAATGCTGTAAAACAGCATCATCCCTGATAGTTTACTATGGCGTCATGTAAATGTTGTTCTACACACAGAATTTGTATTTATAATTTGAATTTCTCCTGTCCCTTCCATACCCATCATATAGGCTATTTACATGTATGCCATAAATGTATATTTCGTGTATATACTGTATGTATACATGTCCTATTCCTCATGTCCAGCAATAGAGGAAAAAATGTGTAATTAAAACCTAATGGTACACATTGTTTTACTGTTCGTTTGCATCTATAGTTGACATATGCAAAACCTGAAGGTGTTTAAAGCTTACAAAGACTGTTTCTTTTTACTTTTGTGGACTTGTAACTGCTTTCTGTGTATACGTCTATCTGCGTATATAAATTGTAAGACTTCAGACACACTTACTGTTGGACAAAAATTACATAACATAACTGTAACAAAACATAAAACATCTGTAGTTTTCCCTCGACATGGCCCCACACGTTTGAGGAGTTCTTGGAGTGGTGGCCTGATATACTCTTTCGGGGGCTATCAAGCTACTTGCAATCGAGAAAGGAAACCTATCCCCTGTACACATTTGTGGGGCTGTGGTCCTCCAAGGGCAATACATATGTGTGCTGCAGCTGTGCACTGACTAACCGTTCCCACGGTTACCTAAGTCTTACTATAAAGACCATGTGCTTATATGAACTTGTTTATCATTTCATCAGGAGCCAAGGTAAAGAGAACTGTCTTCCCAGACACAGGTATAGACTTTATGCACTGGTCTTATAAATTGTTAATTTCCTCTAAAATTATGTTATAATAACGACTTATTAATTAATACATATTTATGTAAGCAGTCTATTTTTGTTAATGGATAATTAGGCATTTATGAATATTCCTTTCATGGTTAACTATAGAATTAAAGAATCACATTGCTAGCATAAATAACAGCCATGAAGCAGTTGCAGATACTATTTGAATGCAGTCATTCTCAAACTTTTCATGGCAGACCCCCTTTGACAATGAAAACAGTTTGAGAAGATGCAAAGGTTGAGACACACATATTACATGCAAATTAGCTTAAAAAAACAGATGGTCATTGGCTGTTTTCTTAAACATTGTGTCTACATTTGAACAGTTAAACATTTTTAGCTTTATTTTCATTTCAACTTCACTTAAATATTTTATAAGCAAAACATTGTTTCTATTTGATTAGATCAGAACACTTGTTAAAATTTTTTTTAAATGTTTTACTTCACTGGGTGATCAGTCCACACAGTGTTCATGTTAGGTGCAGGTTCATTGGATTAATAATTAGGTTAGCTATACCATATGTAACGGTGCGGCTGCCAGTTACTGCAACAGTAATACATTCCTAGACAGCGCTGGGTACAAGCACACAGTTTATTTACACACAAACACCACTAACAGATTTCAGCGCAATCTGGGCCCCGTTTGTCGTAGCTCATTTTGCAAGATACCAAGATAATTTTCAGGATGAGATAAATATAACCCTCCTTTCGGTTCGTGGAAGCAACTTCGGATAAATCACCATAGCAACACATGAATAAGCTCCAACCTGCTCCAGCGCAGGCATATTAAATTGAAGCTGAATAAGATTGCCACACCCCCAGACAAAGGAGAGATCCCATTGATCAAGGAGAGTTCTTCGCAATCGCCAAGATACATTTGACCGATTCAGCTGACATGGAATAATTTATTTACAAGACCTTTTCGAGCCATTTATTGCAAACACCACACGCAACAGCTGAGCATTGACTGTCTTGCAGTTTTTTGCGAGTGGTACATTTTTGTAGTGTCTGCGATGTGGAGAACAAAGCACTCATAATTATATGACAGTGTTATTAGTACACCATAGCATATAATTATTGTAGAAAATAATTTCTTTTCACTGCTTCAATTAAAATAAAAATGTTATAGCTTGCTTATTTTTCTTGCTGTCACTGTAGGTAGAGTTCTAATCTGAATGCCCTGCCATCAAATTCACCCAATCTAAATCAAAGTCACCCACATCAGATGCATTCCCAAAAAAATACAAAAGATATTGTGATGACCTATGGCTGGACATATAGGTGGACAGCGTGTGGTCTCTGTAAAGTGAAGCAACCACATGTTTAGCGCCCCTGATGGTGGGCTGCAGTACAGTTTTTAACTCTGCACATCCCCGTGTGTTACAATGAACTAATTGGGTATAGCTTAAGACACAAGATGATTACTGCTGGTAGTTCTGGTTTTGATACCATAGGCAGGGATGGAATAAGAAATGGGCCTGCCGGGCCCAGGCCCAGGGGCCCCTAAGCCAGAATCTCTGCATATCTCTTATTTGTGGTTGAAAGATGTATTTTGTTAATTTGCTAGTGGCTAGGAGCCCGTGGTTTCTTAATCCGTCCATGACCATAGGCAATGCAATATTATCTTGCATTCTTGCTGATCAAATTAGGCTTGTTGAATTTAGAGCTAATGTTAGTAATCCGATAAATAATCCTAGCGTGAATGATTAAGCGAGGTGTTCCGATATCCAAAACGTTGCATCTACGCCTACCAAATATTGTGTGGTTGAAGAACAATTTAGACAGAGGTGTCTTACTTCAGTGATACAAAGTTCATGTTTTTCCAACTAAATTCAAAGTTTTCTTGTCAGCATACTGTCAGTATTGCGTTGCTGCAAGTGTAATGGAGAGACCCCTACACTTTTTTTTTTAAGTCACTGGGTATACCTGATATCGGATTTTTTTTTCCTTTCTAAGGAACGGAATGGCATGGAGTCATGTTGTACCCGCTAGCCAACCTCAATTGCCCTGTTTCAGTCCCCCTTACCAAGTGTCCAGTTTTCTCATACTTTAAAAAAGAACCTTTCTGATCTTAGAAGCAACTGTGAAATGTATTATCTGCTGCCAGCTTCAAACAGACATCTAGTGGCCCTGCAGATCAGTGTTGACCTCCCAGGCCCTTGCCGTGCCCGCCACCACTACGACTGACTATCACCCACCCTTTCCATCACAGACAGATAATAATGCTACTGCACTTAATGAAAATTAAAGGAACTATCACTGTGTCTTGACTGTCATATTCTGTTCATATTTCATACCCATCTCTTACTGTATATATCTTATTTATTCACTTATTCCACTTTACATATGCACATACTCTGCACTTTGCTAAGCTGCATTTCATTGTCTCAGTACTTGTACTCTGTGAAATTACAAGAAAGTTGAATCTAATCTAATCTAAAAAAAAAAAACTGTCACCCTCTCTGATGCAGAGTCACTGGAGATGGAAACTAGGGAACAGAGCACCAACAAGGCCTGGCACTTGGCCCTCTCCCAGTGTTTGACAAGAATGCATGCAAAGACAAAAGAGGGCTGTGCAGACAAGAAAAATGAAAAGTCGGTAGTGGTAGTAATAGAAAGTGCAGCAGATGCACAAATCTACACACAGTATGGATTTACTTTGAAATGAGTAGGGCTAGTTTACAGCATTTTGTTGTGCTTCAATGAATATTAATATGAACAGCTTTGTTATGACAACTCCCTGATGCTCATATGAAGAAACTTTAGTGTTGACTGACAGCCTTTTGTGCCCACTGTCCATGGCGAAGGACACAGGATTTCGAAATGTGATTAATGTTTTCAATCCCAAGTGCACCATTCCTTCCAGAACACGCGTCACCAATTTGATGGAAAATAAGTACACAGAGATAACAGAGAAATTGAAGAGTGTTCTTCAAGACAGAGTGTGTTGCACTGACAACAGACATTTGGACGAGTGTGGCTACAGAGGCTTATCTGGGGGTCACATGTCACTTTTTGGGGGACGATTGGGAAATGAACAATGGAGGAGAGGCACACAGCTTCCAACATTGCGGATTGGCTAGAGGAGGCTACTGCCAAATTTCATATTCCTTTAGAAAAGGTGAAGGCAGTTGTCCATGACAATGGGGCCAATATAGTGACAACACCAAGAATTTTGAAAGAGAGACATGGATGGGCTTTTGTGAGATGTGCAGGGCACACCCTGAATGTAGTTGTGCAGAACACACTTAAAAAGAACAAAACAATCTTATGTTGTGTGGCCTCTGCGAGATGCCTCGTCAAAACTCAAAGAACAGCAGCAGCAAATAGGAGTGCAACAGCGTCTTTATTCTTAGATGGGTTGTTGCAGGAGAAGACAGCCCTTTTTCCTTTTGTATTAAGACAAAACTAAGGCCAAATAGCCTTTTTTGTGAAGTTTTATTTTATAGTTTTACATGTTTCACAGTAAGTTTACCTAAATGTGTGTATTGTTATGTATTTGTTACAATGTCAGAGGACACTTGCACTAAATGGGCTTAGTTTTGAAGCCAATAAGCCAAAGGTTTTGAGCTTTGATCCAATTAAAGTGTTGGAGTTGGTATAAAAACCTGTTTTTGTCAGGAATAACAGTCAATTGCTTGGTCATTTTAAAGGGCCTGTCATGTTCCATAACGCACTTTTGTTATTGTTGTTTAAAAACGCAAAAGTACTTTTTTATCCGATTAGTCGATGAAATAATCGATAGAATACTTGATTCCAAAAATATTTCATAGTTGCAGCTCTTGATAAAAGTACAAAAGAGCTGCCAATGTTGTGTTACAATAAGTTTCAATGTTTCTCAGAGGAAGAATGATTATCCAGAACTTCACTAGTGAATACCCATATCTGCCAAAACCTGAGCTATCACTCAAAACATGGGGCCAATGGGGACACACACCTAAAGAAAAAAAAAAACAGCCAATGGGGACACACACCTAAAGAAAACGCTTCTGGTCCAGGTGTAAAAAAAAACGGGTCAAACTTGCTTGTATTTTGTAGCTTGTACCTTCAGTGTCGCACACAAAGGTTGGAAAATATGTGTGCCTGTAGGCCTTCACAATACATTTTCACACATGAACAATATATTCCTACAGATGCAAAACATTATGACACATTCACAAACTTTGACTTTGAAGTTCCCACATACATTACATGCATGCAATTTTTGTTCACATGCACACCAAAGGTGTAAAACAAGTGCAAGCTATGAAATTATTTGTGAACATCATTTCACAAGTGCAAAATATTAATGACCCTTATCTGATTCCAGGGAGACTATCGTTTTGTCAGAAGTGCGTAGAGGTTAATATTTTGTGCATGCCGAGACAAGGGAAGGTCATTCTGTGGCCTTGGCATTAAAGTGGTTTGCTGGACATGGATAACATATACTTATTATATTTTGTGATTCACCGTAGAACAGTTTTTTAATGCAAAATGCCTTAGTATCATGAACTATTATGTCTTTTAAAAGGAGTAATACTCTGATACAACTTGCCATTGCAGAGTGTTGTGTAGGCTGATTTGTTTATTATTTATTGGCTTTACCTCAACTTAAGTTGGCCTTCACTTGTCTCCACTATAACCGCTATCTGAAATGTATTATGATTTATTAAAGCAGGGGATACACAACACAGCTGCAGCAATTACAGTTTCAATTATATTTGGATGTAATGGTCGCCAAAGGCAACAGAGGGCAGCAGAGCAGCACATTGTTAAAATTTCTCCCATGAGCTGATGGACACTGGAAAGTTTCCCTTTGAAAGCTAGAGGCATGGCGATTTAAATCAGTCAAATTATCTTTCTTGAGTCTTTAAAAAAGTTTCTTCGCACCTCTACTTTTGTATATTAAACATTTTGTAATATAATAATTGTGTTTGAAGATCTGAACTTGATATTTAATTAAAGCTCTTAATTTTCAAATAGATTCTTTAAAAGTGAACATTCCTGATGCTGAAAAGATGCCTTCTCAAATATATGTTGTTTTGATGTTAAAACAAAAAATGTATCAGCAAATGTTTTCTCTTTTCTGTATGAGAT
Source organism: Sprattus sprattus (assembly GCF_963457725.1). Taxonomy (NCBI): domain Eukaryota; kingdom Metazoa; phylum Chordata; class Actinopteri; order Clupeiformes; family Clupeidae; genus Sprattus; species Sprattus sprattus. The sequence goes on from NC_137914.1 coordinate 18,085,005, forward strand.
CTCCATAAACCTCCATTAAATACTGCCAGTGAAAACCTAGCTCTGTTTTCTGTTTGTGGATTTCATAGAAATGACTGGAATGTGCTCTTTATTTAGTATTCTCTGCATATGTTTATTGACCATTCACTTTCCATTTTTCTCTGTTCAGTTCCATTGCCATTATGTATTTCCCCCTTTCTGACTTTGCTAGTAATAAACAGCTCATAAAAACAGTTATTTTTAGCCAATCCACAAATAGATTTATTAATTGCCAGCACCCAAAACATGTGAAATGTTTTATGTCTCTCTTCTTGGTGATTGGCCACACGGAAACAGAACCATCTGACCTATAGTTACTGTGTTCCAGCATGTTTGGTCTCCAAACACTCTCATGGGCAAAAACAAATTGTGTGTGTGTGGCCATATAGACGCTTAATCAGAACCTACCATTCAGACTCTCCGATCAACAATATGAGAAGGCATTTCAATGAAATGCTTTGTGCCCTGGTAAAGAAATGAATGGGGAAAGAATGCAAAGAAAAAAAAATAGTGAAAATTTGTCTGGTTTGCTCAAAAGGCATCAGCCCCTTTTGCTCTTTTACATACTTCTATGAGGGACTTTGATGTGGACAAGATGATTGAGAAACGGAAAAGGCATGGTTCGATTTAATTCCCCTGAGAATAGGGGGGGGGGGGGGGGGGAGTGGAGGGACTGGGGCCGCAGTTTCATAAAAAAGTCAGTTCAAGAAGAATGACAATAATGAGCGAGGGAGACACGGGGAGAAAGAGAGAGAGAAACAGTGTGTGTGTGAGAGAGGAAAAAAACACATATTTCAGCAAGTGTATCAATCTGCCAGTGCGAAGAAGAAAAGGGGGGTTTGCATCAGAAGAGGGGTGAAAGAAGAAGAGACTGGGTTCCAGAGAGGGACAGAGAAAGAAGCAGGTTGTGAGAAAGAAGCCTCCAGTTGGCTGCTCTATAGAAAAGGCGTCACTCTCCTGCTGGGCCATGCTCGGCTCCTGTCCCCCCATCACAATGTGGTCGCGGTGGCCCCCTGCCCCCTGGCTGCCCTCCCCTGCGCCGGGAGACCGTTCACAGCCTGCCTCCAGAGCTCCAGCATATGGAGCCCAGGCTGAGGGGGCTCCCCTCTGCAGTGCCCCCCCCAGCATCAGCAACACAAACTCGGGGCCAGCAGTGTGGAGCCTGCTCCCGGTGCGCCGGACATAAAGTGTACCGTGTCTGGGTCACCCGGATCACTCCCAGCTGTTATGAGAGAAAGAAAACACGTAGAGATGTACAAGGCAAACAGGGATCGGCATGGGCATCTTATTGGGGAAGAGACAGCAGCAAAGAGCAGCTCCAGGGAGACCGGACTCGTGACAGGCCCCCTGATTCTGCTTCAAAATGGCTCCAGACTCATATAAATCAACCCTGTTGTGTCTACTGTGTTTTACGATAGGGGTCTCTTTTCTTGCATTGTCTCTTGTGTCTGTGGCTGAACACCCTCTATAGTTATGGACCATAAAGAGTGGCCTGAGGTTTCCACGGGGTTACGCAGACCTCAATGAAAACAAAATATGTTTGTTCAGATATTAAATGTGAAGCAACCTTTAAGTACTTAAATATGATGTTAAAATTTGAACAATGTAATGCATTTTGGATAATTTAGTCTGCTTTATTACTAGTTTGACTGCTATTCCTGTTCTCCAGTAAAATAAGACAGCTTGTTTGACAATTCAAACAAAACCTTTGGCTCTACCAGATATGCAGCTCTTTCAGTCACATTTATTGCACTGCCTGCACGCTTACCCTTTTGTTAAATCTGGTTTTGGGATAGATATTTATTTTGCCATAGAAAGGCAAAGTTATGAGAAATTGTTCACTTTTATGATATTGCAAAATTATATATGCAAGCAAGATCTCCAATGTGATTCTTACTCACTCTCTCTCGCTCTCTTTATCTCTCTCTCTCTCTCTCTGTCTGGCTCTGATGTTGGACGAAGGGTACTGGTTGTATTTTGCTTTGCTTTTACTGGGTGTGGGCTTTGCAACAGAAGTGTCATGTTTTCTTTTTTGTGCTATTGCCTCTGACAAAAACAGGGCAACTCTAAAAATACAAGTGCTAGTGCTCAAAGGCCAAGAATGCTAAATTTGGACAGAGGCTCTGTGTTTCTTAGACTTAGCACAGCCCTTTTTAGCTCCGACCTTCTGAAGTTGGTCCATTGCTAAGATATGTAGCCTTTGTCATGCTAATTAAAGACTTAACCAGCTCCTTATCCTCTGTGTCTAAGCTCTCAGTGCAGCGCTACTTAATGTCATCTTGTGTGTGTGTGTGTGTGTGTGTGTGTGTGTGTGTGTGTGTGTGTGTGTGTTTGTGTCTGTGTGTGTGTGTGTGTGTGTGTGTGTGTGTGTGTGTGTGTGTGTGTGTGTGTTTGTGTCTGTCAACGGTCAACATTTTTTTCCAACTGTCTGATGAACGAGTAAAGCATCATTTGTGAGGAGTGTGAAACTTTATAAAGTCTTAGTCGGAAGAAAAAAACTCCTCCCAAGAAGACATGCAGCTTATTTCAAAATGGATCTGTTCCCAGAGTGAATGAGCTTTTTAAACTTTCACAATTATGCATTATACACTTATGATGTGTTTAAATACATGATGCTTTAGCTACTACTGAATAATAAATGCCTAGATCCTATACAGTTGCTGATGTGAATGCGTGATGGATAATATCTCTGCATTTTTTGTTAATGCTTCCACCTAGTCAGTTCAAACCGATGCTCTGGGCACACTGAGTGCCACCCGATGCCAGTGGAGCCACCTTCAGTGGCACAGCTGCACCGCACTGGCAGGTTGGCTGAGCCTAAAGGGCAAGTTCTTCGTAATGAGAAACACTCCGGACTGTGATGGTAGCTGGGTTATTAGGCACTTGTTTCACTGGCCTATACTTTTTGGGCAATGAGAGCAGCAAGAGGCTGGTGGCTGTCCCTACACACACAGACACATACACACTTGCACACATACCCACCCAAACGCACACCACAGCAGCAGAAAGGGCAGGTGGTCATTAAAACTGCTGTAATCCTCACCATGAATAGCTCAGGCCTTCTCTCCCAGTGAGGGGGATCTGTATGGGCAGAGCTACAGAGCCAAAAGAGTGAGAGAGAGCGAATCAGAGTTGGGGGAGAAAGGAGAGGGGGGTTGTGGGGACCTGCGTTTGATGCTGGAGGATTCTGCGGCTCTTTAGCCCGGTCCCGGGGCCGTGTGTTGAGAGCGGATGTGTTAACAGTGTCAGGCTCAATGGAGGGAGAAATCCCCACAAAGGGAGGTGTACAAATATTGTGGGAAATCCGTCTGCTCTTTAATATTTCATGAAGCCCCACAATCTATTCATGGGACTCCATTCCTTTGGAGGGCCCCGCATTCAGGTCCTCTCGGCCGGCTCAATGGGCAGCCCTTAATTGAGTGCCCGCTCATTCTCTGGCCCCCTGGCAGATTGTTCGCCGTGAAAGGCCCTTGCCTCTTCATCCCTGTCCTCCTTCTCCCTGAGAAGTGGGAAAGAAGAAAAGAGGGCGCGTCTTGCTGGTGGTGCTTGCAGGAGGGAGGGAGAGAAATGAGAAAGAGAGGGAGAGAGAGAGAGAAAATAGAGAAAGAGAGAGAAGGAGAGGGCAAAGAAGATAGAAAGAAGAGAGGGTATGGTGCCCTGGTGCTGTCGGGTGAGTGAAGAGGGAAGGGGGGAGGGGGGTGTCTAATCCCTCGCCTAGAGGAGGGCTGCATGCCCCTGTGATGGAGAAGGAGGAGGTGGTGGCTTTGAGGAATAAGGAGGCACAAGGACAGTGTTGAAGGGGCCAGCCAGCAGGAGGCCTCCGGGGTGCCGGTGCCCCTCAAAGCGCCAGGCTGTGCCCATGCAAGACAAACTGCTGCGGAGACTGATGCGGGCGGCTGAGTGATGTTTCACTCGCCTGGCGCCCCGCTGCCACTTTAATAACAGAGAGCATTCAATGGCGCTGACACCTCCCTTGAAAGATCCCCGCTCTTGCCCTGGGAGTGCCACACGGAGAGCTGTCAGCCCACACTGGAGCTTTAAGCAGCGCCACAAGATGGATGCCGCCGGGCCAATCACGTTTGTGTGCCCCCTTTTCTCCTCCACCCCGGGACGCCTAAGGTGCCAAGATTTCCATGGCCTTCTTTTTGATCTTTTCAACTGTTGGTGAAAATGTTGGTTTACCACCCAAAAATGCATCCCTCCCTCCCTGCCTAATGCCTCGGCCTGAAGAGCCCCTTGGAAGAGATCCCTTTGGCACAGATGCACAGGGAACATTAGACATTTTTTATGGTTCCTAAGGAGATTTTTCTGCCATGACCAACTACATATTCTTTGAATTGGTCAGAACATTTCCCTTGGCTGGCTCTGGCTGATCCCGCTTTGATCTGGGAGTCGTCATGCATGCTCCGTAGCTGTAATATGACAACGGCAACACGCTTACACGTGGCTCCTGACTGTTCTGATCGCTTCATCAGTCGTGTGTTCTACACCATAGCCGGGGTCAACCGGCAGGAGGCTGACCCGGGCCGTAGGTGTTGGCGGGTCCCCCGGAGGCATCCAGCTGCAGGGCCCTGCTCCTGATCCCTGATTAAAGGTCATCCCGCTCCCTTCCAGGGCCTGTAAGCAGCCCCGAGCCCCGGCCATTCCAACTGGGCCTCCCCTTGTGGCCTGATGTGTGTCCAACAAGCTTAGGGCAGCTCATGAGGGATGGAGAGGACCTGTGGAGAGGAGCCCCACCGTGAGGAAAATCCTCCATCCAAACCCCCCCCTCAACTACCAACTCCACCACCACACCCTTTCTGCACCCCTTCGCCCTCCCCAAGAGCTTGAGCTGCCTCTGGGCCCTGCCATGATGGGGCCCTTGGCTGAGAAGGGCCATGGAAAATGGATTTTTCTGAGATGAGTGCAGGGGCTTTCAAACCCTCATGGCCGAGCCTCATGAGCTTCCGCATTCAAAGGCACCAGTGTGTGACTATGACGGAATGTCGCACAGCTCTTAGCTTTTGTTTTTTCTGAGGGCCCAAGTTCTCTTTCAGCACCTCTGAACTTCTGAACCTCTTCGTCTGTTTTTTTTTTCTCTTCACGTTTTTTTGTCATTGTTTGAAGGAACAGAAACGTCTAGACAATTATGCTGATCCGAGAGTAGGAACTTGTGAATTTTAATCTGGGAGATTTCAAAGTCCCCCTTCTCTAAAGAGCAACAGTGCACATGTATGGTTGCTGTGGTGTTGTGCAAAAAAGCAATTTCACATGGTGTCTGAGGGCCAGCCCAAGTCTGGCTGCGTCTTTGAACTACAACACATCCCTCTGATCTCATTTCCTTTAATGAACTGACGGTAAGCATTTTTTAAAGTGATTACCGAAGCAAGGAATGTGACTTCATCATCCTCTTAAATCCACTGCATTGATTGGCAACGTGATTAAAGCAACGGCTGACCTTAATGAACCTCCAGCACCTGCCCCGTCACCATCGCTACCAAAATAATCGCCAATACCAGACCCTCTTCACCCTGAGCAGGAAATCCCGGATGGCTTTCCCACACAATGGCGCCGAATTTTGAAGAAGTCCAAAATGGCTGCGGAAGTCAAGTCGAGATGCGGTAACACGATTGCACCTTGCTTGTTAACCTAACAAGTAGATGATTAAAATCAGCGCACTAATCCGCGAGTGCCCGGGCAGAGGAGGAAATACCTCCAGGGGTCCTAATCCATGCCGCCCAGCACAGGCACACACACTCACAGCACCACTCTGCCACTGGCCCTTTGTGTCTGCAGGCATTAGCCCATAAGTGCTGGCCGGGTCCAGGGGCTAAGCACCAGAACTCAGAAGGCCCAGGCCTGAGAGGCAGAAAACCCCAACTGGGAGGGGCGGGAGGAGACCCCTTTCATCAAGGGTTTGTCCTTCTGATTTGCAAGCCTTGCACTTTCCATTTTCCCTTCAACTACCAAGATGAAAGAGCTTGCGTCTCGACAAGTAGACTTTGTGTCCCTTTTGCCCTTTTTTCGCTTAAATTCCGCTGACTGACGCGGATTTTGACGCTGGGGCTAGTCTCTTTTGACAAGTCTATGTTGAATGGATCCTGTGTTCACCTGAAAAAAAGATTGTCACAGTAAGAAACACATATTATGCTTACTTTCCCTTGCTCTGGTTTTTGGTGCATCCAACCGGATATCTTGTCAAATGATTTGACCCATCAAGGCACAAGCACAGGCCAATAAAATAATAAATTCTGCTAAGTGGCTGCATTCAGGCAGAAAATATTTATGTCCTCACAATTGGGCTGGTGAGTGACTTAGATAAACATGGTGGAGGTTCATCTTATCGGCTCCACAATAAGCCCAAGTGTGCCACCGCCAAAGGCTGTGTTGAACTTTGACCCTGAAGGGGCACATGGAGCATTTGTCCCCACAGTAATTGGACAGAAGGGTCCTTTCGCTCTTCATTTAACCTTTTTTCCCTGACTCTTTCTTCCCTCTGCTGCCACAAAGCCTCTGGTCCTGACCCAGTTGTTCTTGGCCTATCTGTCCTCCCCCCAGTACAGACCTTTGAAAGCTTCAGAAAATCTGGAGTGTGCTTGCCCTGTCAGGAACAATGGCGGAGTTAGTGACCCTTGACCCTGCGGGGGCTTTGAGCACTCCTTCTAGAATAGGGGCCGCCTTTCTCCGTGCTTGGTTACTGCTCCTCGACCAAGCAACAGAATGCGGGTAAACACGTATTGAGAAGGGATTCTTCTTATTCTTCCCCTTCTTCTTATGATGCAAACCATCACCCCACCCCCAATTCTCTCTCTCTCTCCCTGTTTCTGCTGAACCCCTTTTGTTTTACGTCCCTGTGTTAAGGATGGACAAGAGTTAAGGCAGGTCCCCATGTGCCGGCAGCAGCCATGTACTCCATCACTCTGACAGACACACCTCCAATACATTCTAAGATTACTCATCGCTTAAGTGGTAAGTGCAGGTCAATCTGTCACCAAAATGAAAAAGCCATGAAAATGCATGAAATTACTGTTCTGTAGATAACAATGCATTTTTTATTACATAAATGTCTGAGGAAAGTCTGTGCATGCAGAAAGTTGAACCCCCTTGCATTATATAAATGATTCTCCTGTAAAGTAATGTTTTTAATACTCAACAAAAAGTTGCTTAGATGATTATGACCACTGCCGCTACAACCTCAAACTTTAAAATGTTAGTTTGATTAGAAAAAACCCCACTAGAAACATTATTTTGATTAAAGGTGAATAATATTCACACATGGTGATTAGAAGTGCCAATTTACTGAATGCATTCAACAGATTTGAATAAGTAGACATAAGTGGAGTGAACCAAGTCCACTCACCATGTTCAACCTGAAGACTTCAATACCCTAAAACCTTTAGCCTGATTCACTTGTTAGCATTTTACGAGTTACAGCTCCCCTGACACTTTCCCTCCTCTGTGGTGGTTCCCATGGCTACTGTGGCCCCTGCGGTCAGGTCTGATGACCACAGACCTGTGTCCATGTGTGTCCAGATGCCGAGCAGGCGGCCCTGCTGCAGCCTCGGCCTGTGTGGAGGACCAAAACATATGGGCCAAAGAGTGGAGGACCCACCAGAGCTGCTTCTGCCGCTGTCTCACGGGACAGAGGGGGACATTGTTCCAGCACTGTCCTCCATGCCACTTAATGAGGCAGAACAGCATTGTACAGTATTGTTAAGTGCTGCCTGTCTTTTCCCCTTCAGCAGACCCTCAAAGGGACCTCTCCCTCTCACCGCCTCTCACTACCTCCTCTCTCAGTGGGTGTTTTAGTGGGCCCCCTTTTCTTTCGCCCCTTCCATTCTCCCGCTCCCTCTCCTCTTTTTGTCACTTCCCTTCTCTACTTTCTGTAGATTTCTAAACGTTCTCTTGACTGATGGCCAAATGGCCGGAGAACAATTAAGCCATCTGATTTCTGCAGCCCTTTCTCCTAATGTCTGCCTTTGTCTCTGTAATGTGTCTCTGGCTGGGCTGAGGAGCCCTAAAAGGTCAGGCCTATATCTGTCTGCATCTCAATCGGAGAGCCTCATTAAGGAACATGTAGCCCTAAATCATTCATGGAATTGCCACCTCCGTTTTGGGCCAGACTGTTGAATATTCGGAGTGAAGTGTGGAGAAGAGAATGTCGAGTGACAAGAGCATTGGGGATCACACAATGTGCATTTAATGTAAAGGACTATTCTGTAGCATATAGGGTGTGTGTCTGTGTGTATGTGTGTTTATTTGACGGAAGTAGCATTTGAATGTATACTGTAGATAAGTACATATATACTGTGTGTGTGTGTGTGTGTGTGTGTGTGTGTGTGTGTGTGTGTGTGTGTGTGTGTGTGTGTGTGTGTGTGTGTGTGTGTGTGTGTGTGTGTGTGTGTGTGTATGTGTAACTTTTTATGTATGTAGGATACAAATTTGGGCGCAGGCAGATATTTTCTGTAATGTACATTTAAATATCCCTGTCACTTTCAACAGGACTATGCTTCAGTGAAGTGATGTATGGCATTTAGACTAGTAAACTTTCCCCTTAGTGAAGCCCCTCATGTCGGGGCCTGTAAAGCTGTCTTGGTCTCTGTGTGGAGTGAAATACACCACTTTTAATTGACAGGTATCTAAAACAGCTGGCTGACAGCTTTGCTCAGTATGTGATGTCTGCACACTTTTACACCATGCCAGGTTTTGTCCCTCTGGTGTCACAGATGTGACCCAGTCTTCAATTGTTTAGCCCTTTCTTTCACCTCCCTTTCTTCCCCAATACTTTCCGCCCCATTTCAACTGTCTGGGACACCCCCTCTCTGCACGTGCAGAGGTGCACCCCTGGCCTCAGCTCAGCCAAGCTTCCTGTCTGCAGCTTCCAGCTCCGCTCCGCTCGCTCTCTTCAGTATAATCCCATTTTAATTTGACTTTCTTTCCAAACCTTTTCCTCTCTGTATTGGACCTGGAAAGTGAAGTGGATCAGAGGCTATGCAAGAGGAAGACCAAGAGGTAAAGAGAGATAGAGGGCAATGGGGAAGAGTTGCATAATGATGCAGCTGACACTAATGTGTATTACATCTATCATGTTAGGGCATTTATGTCCACTTCTGACAGATCGCTGACATTTTGGCGTGAACTCTATGGATCATGCTTCAGTATGCACATGATGCCGGAGCAGCTGAGAAGGAAGACTATTTGTAATGAGTTCAGTGAAGTTGAACCGCTTACTGAGGGCCCATAGTGCATTGCTGTTTGGCTTCATTTGCACTGCCATTCACCTAGTCAGCAGCCTTGAGCACTGTACGACAGAGCCATGAAAAGAGAGCTGTTGAAGTTGGGTCATCTGCAGCGAAGTGACGCGTTATGCTAGCGCAGGACTCAGTGGTGTTAATGAGCACGGAGGCCGGGCTGCACTGACCCCATCATTATCTTAATGTGGGCCTTGCTTTGCTCTCAGTGGCCTCTGCCACGATCAAATGAGGCTCACACATGCTAATCTCGTCCCCTCTGATTGTTACACTAAATGAAAATTAATTGATTCTCATTCAGGGCCCTTGTCAGCGCCCCGTTTCACTCCCTCTGCTCTTTCTTTTAGAGGACCTTGCCTCTCAACAATACACAACTGTGTACCCTGCCTCCCTGCCCAACACCCCCACCACCACCAACCACCACCACTCCACCCACCCTTCAGCTACGCATTCTAACACATGGTAATGTACTTGCCATTGCTATGCAGGTTGAAAAGCACAAAAGGGAGCTGGAGAATGCATCTGCTTGACAGGCACATACAGTACGTGCATGCGCCTTGCCCCCCCCCCACACAAGCCCTCATTAATGCACTTCAGACCCCCCACTTGTGCGCTCCACCTATTGAACGCGGCCCTGGAGGTGACAGACCCCATGTTTCTTTGGGTTGCAGCATTCTCCCATGAGAATGCTACAGCCCACTTTGTTCTTCAGTGTCTCACACTTGTACAAGGGTTAGAAATACAACATTATGTATCTGTAAATGGCAGTGTAACTACAGGACAAGTGCATTTCGTTTTTTAAATTCTTGATTAAGTGCCATTGTACCCGATGGCTGTAGGCTGGTGGTAAAACATATGAAAACCTTTGTGTCAATGGAAGCTAGTGTTAATGCCTAGATTATTTTCTGTGATCAGTACAGGTCCCAGAACTGTTCTATCTGTGTTCTGAACACACCATCTTTGTCATCAGACTATCAACAACTACACACCATTGGCACCATACCTCCAGAAGCCTGGATTTTTTTTCCAGCAGTTTCAAAAATCATGAAGGAAAACATATACCACTAAATGTTTACCAGACAGTTTGGAGATGTACACTTTGTTAACTTAGTATATGTGTAGTTCAAAATCTGATGTGAACATAACGCTTTCTTGGATCATTCCCTTGAGCTTTCACTCGGTCTCTCTGATAGCATTGCTAAAGACCCTTCCGGACTGTTCAGCCTCTCCTTTCGTAATGTTGTGTTTGGGCTCTATCTAATGGCCTGTGATAAATGAATGTTCTGCAGGTACACAGAGCTTGGATCCTCCTATGGTTCTCTCTGCATTGTCTGCACCCTTCTGCATTGTTTTTTTTTGTCAATCAATGACCTTTACATTTTCTTTGTGATCACCCTGGCCTCCCTGTCTGTCTTGTCTCCATCCCTCTATGGACAGAGATGACAGTTGGTTGTAGGTCGGTGGAACATTAACTAGGGCCTAGAAAAGTGACAGTGACGTAGTGATATGGGAGCGTGATGGCACTGTTGTCAGCTTTTTGGGGGAGGTTGTCTTCAATTCTGTCCTCTGTTGTCACAGGTCACAGTTGGGGTCAGTGTGGGCGTTCTACCAGGGGTCTATTCAGAATTGTGTTTTGGGTCCCCAACGCCTGAAGCACACATGATTTATATGCCCTGGCAGAGAGCTATGCCCAAAGGGTACATTTTTAGGCCTGTTGATTGCCTGATTATCTGGGCAACTTTAAGTTGACACCTACCTAGAATACAAGGAATCACAATGCAAAGCATTGCTAACAACCTTGGCAAACATGTGTGGGCGTTACTTGAGCTTTGAGAAGAAGCTCTCCCTGTTTATTTATCCAAAGAAGTTCTGTAATGTTAAGCACAGCATACAGGCAAGATGTTTATTTTTCTTTGAGAGTGAAAAACATCAAGACCTCCCAGCAAGCTTCTCTCAAAGGGCCGCTGAAAAGCAGCCAGCGTTTTGCAGACGAGAGATCCTTGCGGCTTTTCACTGATCCACAGGTCAAAGCATAGAGTCCCACCACTTGAAGCAGGGACTCGTAAAGGAGGAGAATAAAACAAACAAACAAACATCGCAATGTCTGAGAAATCTCAGCCTTGTAGAATGGGGAGGGAAATTAAACCAACAAAACCATTTGTTTTTTGGATGGGGCAGCTCTGTGCAAGAGAGGGAAAGAAATTAGGCTTGGATCAGCCATGAAAGACAATGAAAAGAAGGCCATTTGCTGGCCTATCATTCAAGGCTGAGAGTTCCATGCCTCCACAAGCTTGCTCCCAGCTCCCAACACTTGTTGCCATTGTGACACGCTGGCGGATGGAGGCCTCTATAGTTTGTGCGGGGATCAATTCAGGATCCTGACAACATCACACTGAACCAGGCTGCCATTTGCACAGAGACACCCCCCTTCCCCTCTATCCAAAAAAAGCCCTCTATCCATCTGTCAGGGCCTCCTAGGCACATTGTGCGTGAGTGAATGTGTGTGTGGGAGGGAAAGGGAGGGAGCGAGTGAGGAGGTTAATCAAGGTTTGGATGAGGAAGGGTGCAGGATACAGAGAGTGTGTGTGGGTGTATGTATGTGGGTGGGTGGGTGGGTGGGTTACTGTGTGTATGTGAGTGAGTGAACGTGTGGGAGGGAATTACAGCCATTATGCTGATTTCCCTGTTCTCCTTTCAGGGCCATTAGAAGAAAACATTCTTTTAGTGTTTCTGTGGCCCAGACCCGTCTCTGTCAGCCAGGCTGCCCATTTCTCAGCTGCTCGGGTGGTCACCGAAGGAAATGGAATCTGGGAATTGGGTTAATTAGGGAAGGCGGCACGCAGATAAGCTCGAGGGTTGAGGGTGAGAGAAAAGAGAGAGAGCGAGAGGGTGGTGACTGCCATTCGAGAATCTGTGGTTGGAGTGCTCGCTGGATTCCACCACAGGGCAATGGCCCCCGCATTGTCTGACCTGTTGTGGTGCTCCAGACCGGATCGGCTCTCACGAGGGCCCGTCCCATCAGCTTGGATCACATCATCTTGTCTTGCCACCCCCCCGTCCCATTCACCTTGCCTCAAACACATCCCTGCACACCTGCAAATTCTCATCCCAAGCCGTTTCTTGCTTTTTTTTTGTTGTTTTTGTTGTCTTCTATGCATTGTGAGTGCTGTCATTGATGACACACAAAGGGCCGACAAAGCCGCACGGCCATTCGTTTTCTCCCCAATTAGAGAATCTGAACGATCCTTTCAGGCAACTGCGCGGCAAACCGTGTCAAAGAACAACTCCGGTACATTTTTCATTCTTGAACCTGAACCGCCCTGCCACTCCTGGGGTGGGGGGAGTGGGAGTGCATGCTGCTGGACGCAGGGTATGTGTTTGCCTTACCTCTACAATGAGACAAGAGATGACCCCTGACCCCTGGTGTGACCTTCTCAGTGACAAAGGTTAGGGAGTGGGGCAGATGTGGGTAAACTTGCCGTGAGCCGGAGAATGGAGCACACTTGTTAAAGCGGCCTGTTTTACCCCTGCTTTCTTTAAGCAAACTCCAAAGAGAGGAAGGAGATGGTTCTAATTGGGGAAACATGTTATAATATGAGGTTCAAATAAACAGCAGGCCTGTTGAATGACACAAAAGGTATAGCCTTTTCAAAAGATACCAACAAGGCTCTAATTGGGTGTGTGAATGTGTGATATGTATCAAAGGAAGAAGGGAAAACAGGTTTAATTGGGCAAGATCTTCCTGTAGGACAAAAGGGGTGGTGGAAACCGTTGGTATTTCATTTGATGCATCATGTAGTGCAAACCCTACACTACTCAAGAGAGTCTTTCTTTCAGAAAAACCTTGTTGTATAATGTAAAATATGACAGAATGTAAACATGTTATTCTAATTACTAATAACAATGTGAGGAATCACACATATCTGACACATAAAAAGTTAACTGACAAAAAATAGAGACAGCTTTTAATGTTTCTCCATCAGAATGTATAGACATGGTCCAGCTGATGTGAACTGCAGTACCATATGTATACCAGAGAGTGGTGCTCATGTTCCTGTCATTTCTATCACAGGTCACTGAGCTGGCAGTGCTCAGCATGACTTTTTCCTCTTTTCACCACCATAAGTATGTTTGCTTGAAACCTTTGGAAACCTTTTTTTGGAAATAATTAATGTGATTTTTAAATCATTGATATTTCTGAATTATATAGGATGTATCAGAACACAAATTTGTGAAACCTGTGCTTGGTGAATTTGATAGTTACACATTGGAACATTTTACGTAAATAGTAAATGAATAAATAAATGAATAAAATCATAATTCTAAGTGAGCTGTTTGTGGTGTTGTAACTGTCTGGAACTGTCTTTGAATGAATCAATAACCACATAAAGCCATCTGTTATTTCAAAAATGAAAAAGTTCCTATTCATTGCTCGTGTATCAAGCATGATTCTTGAAAACTAGTTTACTTCATCTTCAGTTATTCAATTGAGGTTTAATGCCCTAACAGGCACACATTTCACAGTTTCAAACACATGACGCAAAATCAGCTTCCCTCTGTGTACACCACTCCGCATGCCTCAAATGCCACAGGGAAAATAAGACATCTGTAATATTTTGTACTTTCTTAAAGGGTTCCTTGTTCAACTTTTTGGGGGTACGTTGGCATGTTAATATTATGCAGGAATTCTGCTTGCTCTGTTGATGAGATGCATGGGAGTAATTAAACACAGCCAGTAACATGGGGGACAGTGGCAGTCTGGCAGCCAGAAGGTAATAACCAGCGGTCTAAATCATCCTGAATGGGACAGGCTTGCAGCATGTCGGGGGCTCTTCCCACTCCCTTTCTGCTGACCTTTAACTCTCCTCAGGTTCTCCACACAAAAACATTTTGGAGGTGTCTCGGGGACGGGGAACCTCTGTTCTGGGGAAGAGGCGGGGGTAGGTGCCTGTCCGGGTACAGGGCCAGACACGAACCCCATGACTGAAACCCTGTATCTTTCTCAGCCATGGAATCCCAGTCATAAATGTCTTGTTCCTATTGTGTGGGAACTCATCTTGGACATTGCCCCTGTGGATGGTCTCACCAGTAGCCAATAAGAAGAACATGGGCTCCTACCGGGCTGGAGTCTAGCATTCCTGGGATTGCCAGTCGTCTGTCCTGTATAAAGCACAGATGCCAGTGTGATTCACCAGTGCATGTTCCTAACCATTTCTCCCAGTGTGAGTGCATTGGTAGCTGGAATGTCATTGTTTTCCAATGTCTAGTTTTGGTGATATTGAATATTTTCTCCATAGAGACCAGTGCTATGTAGTGTTGCTATGGTACAATTACCTTGTCTGTTTTGACTGGAATGATTTTTAAATGTATAGCGTTATATTCAAGGTACCACAAAGCAGAAAGCACAAATTAAATATATTTCATGGAATATGCCAAAAAGCAAAATGTATATATTGATCATTTGTTTGCAGTAGCAAAGCTCAGACATATCGAAAATAAAATCTGACACCCTTTTTCGCATTGTTTTAATATGTCTCAGGTAATATGTCTCAGCTCAAACACATGAAGAATCTAGTGGTCCTGTTTGAGCTGACAGCTGCTTGTCATCCAAGAGAATGTTCTCCAGTAAAGAATTTGGCTTCTCCAGGGAGGACCTGGTTCTCACGGCCAGTGTTTGTTGTTTAGATGGTGTGAATTCTGCTTGCACTCTCCTACTGCCTGATAGGGTCACAACCATGTCAGCTCTTTCTCACACATACACTGCCCCACAGCTGCATGCCAAAATTTCACAAAAACTTTTCCACCCAAACATCCAAAAACGACATTACCTGTCTGGACGTGATCGTGTGTTATCATATAAATATGCTGGTAAGATATCCCTCTGTATAAAATTCAATGGAAATTACCTGTCTACATTTGACTACATTTTGGGGTGTTGATCATGTGATATCTGGGATTCAATGCTTCTTAAACATGCTCTAACAGATTGGTGGGACTTATGTAGTTGACTTGATATACCTTGCACGTCACACAGTCATGAGATATTTTTTTGGCCGGGTGATGGGGTCGTTGCAAAGAGTTGCAGTATGTTGCCTGTTTTCTGGGTTTATTTTCATTGTATCAAAGCCAGGCTCATTGGATTCATGCCTTGCTCTCACAGTTTACTCTGGAGTTATGATTGATGTATCAGCTCAGCACATGCACCTCTCAGAGTGATTCCAACTGTATCTGAACCCTCAATGCCCTCTTACACCAAACTCACCTCTACACCCAGCTACCATCCCCCACATACACATGCAAATACATAACACACGTCAGCACACACACCACACACACATACACACACATACACGCTCACACACATAAACCTGCATACACTCTTGCCTCGTACTTATGTCTTAATTCTGCAGTAATAATCCCTTTCAACCTGCCCGGTGTGACGGAAATTATCGTTTAGAAGTGTCAATCTCTCTCTCACTCAGATGCGGCTCCTGAAGACCCCCTTCCTCACTTTGTAATATCCCTCACACTCTGGGGCTCCTTCCTGTCTCTGGCCGGTGCTAAATGAAACCAGGGAAAGGTGCGAGCAGCCAGGAGGAGGTGGTGGAGGAGGAGGTGGAGGAGGACTCAGGGCATGCTCTGGGCTACAGTGGGCGAGTGGGGTGCCCTGGTGGGTAGGGGAGAGCCCTGACTCCCGGCTTGGCGCTGGAATCTTCTCATCAGTGGTTCCGCAGGGAGTCCCCCGTCTCCGGGTTATTGGCTCTCGGACGTCCCCAGGATAGGTAGCCCTGGGGCCTCCTGGCCTTTAAGTTTAATATGCTTTGGAACTGGGTGTCCCATTTCCACCCCCATCGGACATTATAGTGCCATTTATTTCTTCTTGCTAGTCTTTTAATTAAATGTAGCAATTTTGGTAGGGATAGTGCTCCTGTTTTATTAACACAAGGATATTGGCACTTAATGTATGGTAACACAGACAAATACCCACACATGTATGCATGGGTATGGGAAAATATTAATTAAAATGTGTTCAGACACTTCAATCAATATACAACAATTTGTTTACATTGTGTAATACTGAATCCGATGTATCTCACGTCTCTAAGAAAAGACTCATCATGTCCACTTCCACTTTCTACAAGAGTTTGTGGGAACCAAACCCATGAAGTGACTTGGTGTTGGAAAAGAGAGAGCTACATTCTCCAGGTCTGGTGTCACCAGGCACATAATGGCCTGGGGATAATTTAGCCTTTGTCAGAGATTTCATTTGGTGTAATTAGAGGTAGAGCCGCTTGGAGCCAGAGGACCTGCTGTGCCCTGCAGTGCTCCTCAGCAGTACACATGCCAGTTGGAGCGACTCCCACTGAGACCTCACTGATGCGTCCTCTCACACAAACACCATCGCATCTCTGAAGTCTCCACACACTTATTCACTTCTTATATAGACAAAGCTCTCACAGTCTGCAGATGCTGAAAATGAAAAATGTCAATTAGATTGAATCAGATTTATTTTTTCAGGGAGAGTCAGGGAAGTCTTTCCCAACAGCAATTATAACAGTTTTTCCTTGGATTGCTAGGACACACTTTCTGAAACAATTCACCATTTTCTCCAAATGACATGTACATTCTTAAAACGTCACTCACATCGATACAACCATCTAACCTTCAGGTCAAAATCAAACTTCGCTTTCAGACGACACACACAAGCAATCAAAAAATACACACTACATAACTTACTCCTACACACTAGGGGGCTTTATTTAACTTCTTCCCTTGATATTTGCGGAATTTTATGAAAGATGTGAGTAAGAAGCGCAAAACACATTGCCAATGACAGCAGTCATAGATTTTTTGCAGTGGTCAATATAAAGAAATATCAGACCTCTGAATATTGGGATAGCCCATTCAATTCAGTGGAACTTTTTGCAACAGTCTGAGGAGTTACAGTTTTTTACAATCGGATACACACTAAAATCAAAAGTGTAGCACAATTATCAAAACCTTCACTCAAGGAGCAAAACAACGGCTCAGATCTGCACAACTATAAGCTCATTTAAACATCACACTTTTTGCGAAACCATACACACAAGTGGTTTGCAAAGCACTAAACACACTTTTATGCTTTAGACACAGACGTATCAAGATGACACTTCCTTGCAATTCCAAAACACTGACAGTCAAAATACTACACCATGTGGCAATCTGTTGAACACAGCCATCAGGTGCGCAAACACATGATTGCTTAATTGTAGACACACCAATCAGGTTTAAGCACAATAAAAATGCAGCAGATGAGTTCACCTATCTTGAATCAAAATGGAAGGAATCAGAGCGAGAAGAGTGAGGGTGAGAACCACGGAGGAGGAGGAGGAGGAGAAGGAGAAGGAGAAGGAGAAGGAGAAGGAGAAGGAGAAGGAGAAGGAGAAGGAGAAGGAGAAGCAGAAGGAGGAAGAGGCAGAGGCGGTGCCAGAGGTAGAGGTAGAGGCCGAGGTGGAGGGAGAGATAGAGGAAAAGGAAGACCTGAAGCAGGAGAGGCTCAAAGAAGAGGACGAAATTTGACAGATGACATGCGCGCCACACTTGTTGACCATGATATTGCCTGTGATGTGGACGAAACTCTCTGGCCTGATCCAGCTAGGAGGAGGGCTAATGTTTCAAATTTTCTGTAAAGTATTTTCTTTTCTTTTTTTTTTGGTAATGGATAGAAAGAAATGTTATGTTTTTCCAAAAGCTTGTGTTTTGCAGTTACAGTATATAAACTGAGACTTGTTTAGTCGTTTTGTTATTGTTCACCATGTTGACCGATTTGGGTGTATGGAGAGAATAAAATACTATTTTCATCATCATTGGTCTTGTGTAGTGTTTTTACTGTATTGTGGAAATTCACTTTCTCTGTGTACTTCACTTACACTACTCTAATCACTGAGAAGCAGTATTGCTAAAAGTGTTTTAGGTTTATAACAGAAGTGTGTAAGTGGTACAAACATAATTCAGTATATGCAATGTGTGTGTTTCATATGGTAACAAAATATGGTTTTGTTAAATGAGTGTATAGATTTTACAAGAGTGTTTCATTTTGCAATGGATCTGATGTTTTTGCTCATTGGGTGTGTGGTTGTGCTTATTGTGTGAGGCGATTGAAAAGCAAAACAAAGCAGTCAAAATTGTGTGTATCCGATCGTTAAACAATTGCTAAAACACATTCTTGAAACAGTCACTCATTTTCTCTAAACTCTAAACACAAAACCCCATCTTCAAGCACTATTTACAAAACCTCTGAATCCTCTTGCAAAATGAAACTTTCGCCTCAAAACAGTTTTACCTGTGCTCAAAATCAAACACTACGGTCAAATCATAAACAAAGTGTTCAAAATGATATACACTTTCAATCAGTCAGTAAACAATACACCAAAAAATAGAAAACACATTGTTCAAAACATATAGTTCTCAGGGAGAAGTACATTTTTCTTTTACCTCAAAACAAATTTCATATTTATCTATCATTGACTTTTGATGAATGAAAACATGTTCTCTCTCATAGTAGCTATACAAATGTATCAGAAATTACTACTTTGCTTTGCTAGAATTACAGTATTTCTCTGTTCCTAAAACACATTTTTTCAAAACATGCCTCGGTTTCTCTGAACACTAAACCCAAGTGCCAACTCCCTAAACCAATTCTGCTAAACTTTAAGCACAATTCTCTGCTTTAAACACAGATTTCAATTGTTAACCACACTTTCTTCAAACCACAACACACAATTCTCTGCTTTAGACACAGTTTTCAATTGTTAACCACATTTTCTTCAAAACACTAAACACCATCCTCTCTACTTTGCATGCTTCATCAATGCCAAAACCTCCTTGTGTTCAAACAGAAAACACTGCTAATCAAATGACAAAGCTTCCATTTCCAAAGCTGTTGTGCAATTTGAAATCAAAACTTTAGCTCCTATTTTGGAGAACAATTTATGGCAACATTGAAGTGAGTGGTGATCAGAGGGGCAGAGGAGTGAGAGTAAGAGGAGGAGGAGGAGGAAAATGATGAAGAGGAAGAGCAAGACGGAGAGCCATTACAGTATCTCTGATGAGATTCAGGCCAATGTGTTCAACCATGTGGTCAACATGGGTTTGACCATGCAGGAGGCTGGCAAGGCTGGCCAGAGGGTTCAACCAAACATAAGCCGCTTCTCAGTTGCACCGATTCTCCGGACATTCAGAAGAGAGAATGGGTAAGAAACACTACTATGACAGTAAAACACTAGTTTGAATGCCTTACTGTATCAGGAGCATAGTATTCTTGTATTTGTATCTGTAGAATATTTTACATTGTACTGTATTTGTAAAATTACAGTATACGCAAACAAATACAAAGTGCAACCATTGATGACCAAGACATATTCCTAACATCAATACAAAGAGCCTAGCCACAGTGGACCATGTTCTAAGGCAGAACATCTCGAGAATGAAGCAGGTGTACAGGGTGCCTTTTGACAGAAACTCTGATAGAGTCAAACAATTACAGTATGATATGACTATGTGCAAGTAAGTCATATACGTTTCCACAACTGATTACGTCCTATCAGCACAGAAACATTACTGTACTGTATTGTAATCCAATCAAATGTTCAAATCAAACTGTATTTTCAGATGTTTCACAACACAACAATTGTCGATATTGTCTTGAGCAAGAACAGGATGCAGTCTAGTTTTTTTGTCCTTTTACTATTTTACATTTTTCTTTCATTATACAGTTCAACATTATACAGTTACAATATTTTACAACAGAAGAAAGCGTACAGTAACACTGGAGATGAAAAGGCATAATACTCCTGATAAGGCCTTCATACTAGTGTTTTCCCATTTCATAGTAGTGTTTTCCATTGAGCACATCAGTGTTCAATCAATGCTTAGAATGTCTACTCAAATAATGGTCTGTGTTTGTTGTTTGAAAACAAAATGCCCTTTTGAGGTGATATAATAGTGTTTTGAAACCAAAGTGTCATTTTGCAAGAGATATAAAGGGTTTTGCATTTTGTGTGAGTGGTTTTGGGATTTGTGTTTAGAGCTAAGAGAAACCGAGGCATGCTTTGAAAAAATGTGTTTTAGGAACAGAGAAATACTGTAGTGTTGGTTATTTCTCCTTCTTGTACCCCTATAGTACTGTACCCTGCATCTCACTACTCACAACTCACTCTTGTTCTTTGTTGATATGAACCTGCAACCAGTCAAAATCTATTGAGCAATCAGTACTGTTACTGTACTAAATAGAAAGCACAATGTTCAGGGCCATACAACTTGTTTACGTTTTGTCCTTATACAGCCTACAATGCACTGTAGGCCTACTACAATATACACTACCACAGTAAAAGGGACACAAATCAAAGGAGTCAACGTGGTGTTTACTTGTCCTCCTCCCCTCACATTGTTTCTTCTATTCATTCTCAGACTTTCTCCTTCCCACCTTCAACAACCTGTTTGCTCCCTAAACTGGCTCATATTGGTTGTGTCACATCATTTGATACAAGTTAAATCAATTTTGAGTGGTTGTGTTCAATCAATGACATTTGTTCTCTATTTGTATTTGATTGTTGCCACTTGTGTTTACCAGTATGGATGACATGTGAATTAGAGTGCAGAATGTGTTTTAAGACTGAGAATGTGTTTAGAGTTTTGCTGAAAAGTCTAAGTGAGACCTGCAAATTGTGTTTTACCATGAGAAATAGTTTAAGGTATTGACAACAGACTGCCCAATTAGCTTCATGAGTTCAGGCAACTGAGAACTTTGTTCAGCCAGTGGGTTTTAGTGTTTTAGCAATTGTAAAAAACTGTAATAAAAGATAAACAAATGCAGGTATTTTACAGTAGAGGAAGAATGCAAATGTAACCACTCAGTATCTCAGTACTGTAACTACTCTGTATCAGGATTTCCCTTTGGACTGATTCAGAAAAAAACAAGATGTTTGACCTTGCCAAATACCATGGAAAATAAACCCTGATGTGCATAGTCTATGCCAAGAACATTTCCTCAAATGCATTGAGAAATAGAGAATATGTGTGAGAAGTGATGTGTCAACCTGGGATGGCCATTGAACCAGACATGAACCAAAGCAGTCTGCTGAAAACTAACATTATCCCAAATGATAACATACTGGGAGTTCTCTTGTTGCCCTGGTTTGAATTTCCACGCCTTGGCTTTGTTGATAATGACCATCCTGCCAACTGAAAAGCAGTTTCTTGTATATCAACAGAAGTAGTGTCTGCCTACCCCAGAAGTTCTTTTGTTTCAGTTCTACCAAAACAAAAATATAATGAATTACTGAAATCACCCATTACAGTACTATGGAATTGTACAGACAACACAATGAGAACAAGGGCTAGGTATAGCTATAGTTGTTACACACACACACATTGCAGTTACAGTGATGAATTTTATGAAAGAAATGGATGCAGTTGCTCATTGTACGTTTGTCTGCATTTATTATCTGGCTTCATTGTAGTCATTCCATGTAGGAATATATGATGAATGATGATGACCTTCATCTGAAACTACTCGTCTCTGATATTGTGGTCTTTCTCTTCTTCATCCTCTTCCTCTTTGTGCTGGTCCCACACCACCCCATAGTGTTTTGATATTCTACATTATAGGATCCATTGTTCCAAAGCATAGTGGCTCACCAATGTCCCTTATTCATTGATTCTGCAATTACATTTATGTGTCAATTATTAAGTAGGTTGGTGTTTCCACCACGAAAAGGAGTCATGTAAAACATTAGTGTGTAAGTGGTTTAAAAACACTGCAATTGGTATGGTGAAACTGATTTATCAACATATTTAAATTTGATGACAAACACTATCTATGTCAACTATAACAGCAACCGATTTACAAGTGACCACATCATCTCATAGCCTCTTATCTGCAATCAGTGGGTGCAAAGAGACAAGTCTGAGGCTTCTGTAAAACTAGTTGCTGCAGGGAGAAAATTTAGAGTCTCGTTACTGACAGATTATTAACCTTAATCTAGTAAGGAGAGTGTGAAGCCTCAATTGCCCTGCAGGCTCTCCCAGTGCCCTGGAACAGAGGGGGGATTCACTGGGCTGTGAGGGAGAGGGCCTGAGCAGTCAGATGGGCTTTAGCCTCATGATTAGGGTCACAGGAAGACAGCCAGCAGAGATAGAGATAGAGAGGGGGTTGTTTAAGATGCCTCTTAAGCATGACGCACAGTGAGCATGGAGTGTGTGCAAAAGTGGCTAGGGAAGAACACTATACGTTTGAGTTTATGATATTGAGATTCTGTTTCTTGATACTGTGTGTGTGTGTGTGTGTGTGTGTGTGTGTGTGTGTGTGTGTGTGTGTGTGTGTGTGTGTGTGTGTGTGCCTTCTCTACACTTGTACTGAATGTGTGTTTCAATACAGTTTTTTACGATCGGATACACACAATTTTGACTGCTTTGTTTTGCTTTTCAATCGCCTCACACAATAAGCACAACCACACACCCAAAGAGCAAAAACATCAGATCCATTGCAAAATTCAACACTCTTGTAAAATCTATACACTCATTTAACAAAACCATATTTTGTTACCATATGAAACACACACATTGCATATAATTATGTTTGTACCACTTACACACTTCTGTTATAAACCTAAAACACTTTTAGCAATACTACTTCTCAGTGATTAGAGTAGTGTAAGTGAAGTACACAGAGAAAGTGATACACAATACAGTAAAAACACTACACAAGACCAATGATGATGAAAATAGTATTTTATTCTCTCCATACACCCAAATCGGTCAACATGGTGAACAATAACAAAACGACTAAACAAGTCTCAGTTTTCATACTGTAACTGCAAAACACAAGCTTTTGGAAAAACATAACATTTCTTTCTATCCATTACCAAAAAAAAAAGAAAAGAAAATACTTTACAGAAAATTCTAAACATTATCCCTCCTCATAGCTGGATCAGGCCAGAGAGTTTCGTCCACATCACAGGCAATATCATGGTCAACAAGTGTGGCGCGCATGTCATCTGTCAAATTTCGTCCTCTTCTTTGAGCCTCTCCTGCTTCAGGTCTTCCTTTTCCTCTATCTCTCCCTCCACCTCGGCCTCTACCTCTACCTCTGGCACGGCCTCTGCCTCTTCCTCCTTCTGCTTCTCCTTCTCCTTCTCCTTCTCCTTCTCCTCCTCCTCCTCCTCCTCCTCCTCCTCCGTGGATTCTCACCCTCACTCTTCTCGCTCTGATTCCTTCCATTTTGATTCAAGATAGGTGAACTCATCTGCTGCATTTTTATAGTGCTTAAACCTGATTGGTGTGTCTACAATTAAGCAATCATGTGTTTGCGCACCTGATGGCTTTGTTCAACCGATTGCCACATGGTGTAGTATTTTGACTGTCAGTGTTTTGGAATTGCAAGGAAGTGACATCTTGATATAAGTCTGTGTCTAAAGCATAAAAGTGTGTTTAGTGCTTTGCAAATCACTATGGTTTCGCAAAAAGTATGATGTTTAAATGTGCTTATAGTTGTGCAGATCTGAGCCGTTGTTTTGCTCCTTGAGTGAAGGTTTTGATAACTGTGTTACACTTTTGATTTTAGTGTGTATCCGATTGTAAAAAACTGTAAATCCGACTGGAATAATGTTTGTTTGCTCTTTGTGTGCATGTGTAAATGAGTGTAAATGATAGTAGGGAGTCTTCTGTCTTCCCTATTTGTCTCTCCCACACACATTGTTTGTTTCAGCGTGTGTGCATCTGTGTGTGTGTGTGTGTGTGTGTGTGTGTGTGTGTGTGTGTGTGTGTGTGTGTGTGTGTGTGTGTGTGTCTGTGTGTCTGTGTGTGTCTGTGTGTGTGTGTGTGTGCGTGTGTGTGTGTGTGTGTGTCTGTATTGCAAAGTGGTCTTCTCTGTTGCAAAGTGAATGCATACCTGTCAGCTATTGTTGCTTGTTTGTGTGTGCGCATCTCTATGTGCAGATGTATTTGTGGGTAAATTATGTAAATAAGGCTGTGTGTGTGCTTGTGCGTTGTTGATGATTGCTCTTTCAATTTGTACCAGAATGTCTATATGTCAACTGTCAGCATGATATTGCTTTTGTGCCTAGCTTGTGTGTGCATCTGTATGTGCATGTGTAGATGAGTGTAAATAATGCTTAGGGATTTTGAATTAAGTGAATAAGGTTTGTGTGTGTGTGTGTGTGTGTGTGTGTGTGTGTGTGTGTGTGTGTGTGTGTGTGTGTGTGTGTGTAAATTGAGTGTAAATGATGCCAGGAGATGTGTGATGGAGAGCTCTGGCACCTGCGGTGTGAGGCAGGCTGCCTCGGGGCAGGTGCTGGCGTTAAAGGCTCTTTGAAGGGCGGGCTTTGGGTGAGCCTGGCCTGAGTCAGCAGGTTTCAAGAGTCTCATGCTGCTGATGATCCAAGCCATTAGCATAATAGCTCAGACCAAACCTGCCACAGCTGGATTGGATTGCTCATTGGATGTTTTCCCAATTTGCATTGCTTAGAGAAGAAGAAGTACTAATACCAATTAGACACATAAATTAGAATCAGAATTAAAAAAATACAGTGGCCAAGTGGATTTGTCTCAGTTTGCAGTTTTGTTATCCCAAGAGAGAATTACAATTCACCACCATTCGATGAAGTCATATTTGTTGGGGGACCACCAGGGCCAGGAAATCCCCCATTTGAGACGCCCTACCTGAGGCCGTACTTAGTTTCAGAGCTGTAGGGGAGAGCCTGGTGGGCCTGCCTGAATGGACCTGTGTCCCCTCCCTGCTGTTACTTTCATCCCAAATCTGTCACATGGCTGCAGGAGAAGGGCAGTCATGGTCGTGTTGCGAGCTCCACATGAAACTACAGACTTGAGCTGACATGAGGCGGGGGATTCGCATTTTTTTCCTGAGATAATGACTTGGTAAATTTGATTTGATGGAAGGAATTACGGTCTTTGCTGTCACTACAGCATAATAATGTCTCTCTTCGTAGCTCCCCTTGGCGAGATAATTTTTGTTTCACGTCCTGTAGAACATGACAAGACTTCGAATGCCACACAGAGACTTTTGAAATAACTGAATTACTGGACACAAGTAGGACGACGTTAAAAAGAGCAGCATGCTGTTTGAATTAAAAAACGTAGAGAATGGTACAGCCCGCCGACTGTGGAAGGATCTTGAATATACTGGTGTCCATGACTGGTGGCACTTGTCCTAGGACTTACTCGTCCACACTTCAGTTGTCCCCCTCATGGAGTGTCTTTGTGTGACCTTTTGGACAGGCTAGCTGGTTTCAGGAGCTCAAAGACACTAACAGCTTTCCTGGCCCCTGATGTTTTACCAAAATGGAAGTTTGCCACAAGTAAACTTTTATTAAGTATTACTGTTTTAAACTGTAGCTAACATTGAGGTAGAATAGTTCACTTTAATTGCCATTACTTTCATGACTTTGAAAAGATACTTCATCTTCATATCCAATCGCTTTACTGACCTTTTCCAAAGTGAGGCCAGGTTACACAGCCATGTATGTACAGTAACACTCTCTCTCTCAGTGTAAAACATACTTCATTCTTGCCTATCACATTCACTCTCTAATCCTCTCATCTGCCCTCTAAACAAATGTGTAACCTGTTGTGGTTTGTGTCTGAATCAGCATCATTAGTAACTAATTCAAATATGACATCACACATCAGAACCAATGAGCTGAGGGTGTAACGAGTTCATCTTTACCAGCAGACCCAGAGACGTTTTAGGCACAGTGAGAGAGAGAGAGAGAAAGAGGAGAACGGGTGGGCAGTGTGTGTTGTCAGCCGCAGGGACAATTAAAATGATTGGGCACACCCGGGATGAAGGGTGGAGGACGGGACAGTTGCCATGTGAGCCAGGGGACTACCGGCAGGCTCCAGCCAGGCCGTGTGTCACACCGCTGCTCAGAGCCCATAGATCAAGGGGTCTGCTCCCCGCGGGCTGCCGGCTGGCCGGCCTCCAGGTGGGCACACTAATGAGCCAGAGCCCGGGCTCCGCTAACGCCTCCCTGGGCAGCCGGGGCCAGAGGCCGGGGGACGCGGGGTCACCCACTGGCAGGGGGCTGGAGGTACTGTTGGAGCTGAGGAGAAAAAAACACTCCTGTGCGTACGCACACGCACATGCACACACTCAAACACACACACACACACGAATAAACACCTACACAGGCAAGCTCCCTGCCATATTTTGATATGACCATGAACACATACTGACAGGTGCAAGCACACACAGACACACACACATATGCTAACTAGAACACACACTGAAACACACGGATAAATGCAATCATGGCAACGAATACTTGCAGACACATGGACAAACTAAGCATATACACAAAGTATTGGACACACACAAACATTTATATCTCTCTCTCTCTCTCTCTCAATAAAAAATGCAGCTGTCGGAAGAAAGGCACTCTTCTCTGTACGTCAGAATGATACCCAGGAACTCATGGGAATTTGAAGCTCTTCTCTTCTATGATCCACTATAGCAAACTCCTTCTGTGTTTACTCTTTGCTTCCCCTCTTTGTGCGTGTTAGTTATTTATTTACTCCATTGAAGGCAACTGAATTGTCCACCCAGCTATCCCATACCCCCCCATGTACACACACACACACACACACACACACACACAACCCTGGGTATTCCCAGTGTAAATACTCCACCACCCTCCCCTGTGATGTGCCTAGCAGAGAAAGAGGTGACTAATTTGGGCATTTGTCTGACTATGCTGCCCCAGGTCTTTTGTTCCTTGGCAGTCACAGAGGCTTTTTTGTATCCATTTGATACATGGTGTTGTCGGGAACACAAGTTGCTTTCTCTGACTTGTTTGACCCAAAACATGCTTGAAAAAGCCCATTTCCACAAAATAACTCAAGAAAATGGGACACTTTCAAATGAGATGATGGTTCCCAAGTGGGACGCAAACAGTGAAAACACTGTGCCTCTGAATATACCATCACCAAACCATCAACAAATGATTATTATTCAACAATGAATGAGTTGTTGGTAATTGCAACTGAGGAAACTTTCTGTTATTCCCAACAACAATGTTCATGCATAGCCTTTACCAGTTTCTTCATAATCTATTGCTTTTTGTCATGGATCCATGTAATAGATTTCTGGTTTCAACAACCCAGTTTATCAAAACTTTTGCTATTATACATTTCTGTCAAAGGAACTGGAAAACTGTATGTGCTGCACTGTTGCTTGAGTTAGGAAATGGCATTTATGTTACTCTCTTAAGTGACCACTACTACTTTTACTGCACAAACCCTCAGTGGACAAGCTGTCCAAAACACCACTGAGTCACAGCCATTCACTTCTTTCCTCTGCAGTCACTGTAAAAGCCACACACATTTCATAGTGGACTCATTAGTTTTGTTGTTGTTTTTATTATCATTATTGTTATTCTCCTTTCCTTCCACTCTGCTAAGAAGTGCCTCAGTCTTTCTCAGACCCATCAACTAGCCCAACAATGACTTGTCTCGGAGCAAATCTCCAGCCAGTGATACCTTGTCTGTCATCGTGTTCCTGGGAGCACAAGCTTGGAATGGGTCATGGCTGGAGATTTCGTGCTTTGCTTTATGGCTGCCTTTCACAGCGGGGGGTAAATGCTGCTTGCTTTTGCCGGGCCACCAATTGCACGTGCACGGCGCCCCGCGGTGCTGGTCAGAGAGAGGCGAGTAAACTCCGGCCCATACAATGTGCCATTGCCATAAAGGGCTTTTTGTCAGCGGAGAGTGGGGTCACCTCTCCTCTCCACCAGCCAATAAATGCTCACATTCTCTACCTTTCTCGATTTTGTTTTGCCTGTAAGACCCAACAAAAGTGGGGAGACGTTAAATTATTCACAGAAAAAAAATGCATAAAGGATTAATTTGCATTGATTTCGCATACTGACAAAAGGAGTCATTTTTTGTGGTTTACAAAAAAAAAAAAGAATTCAAAGCTTTTTTTTCGGAAAAACCAACCAAATAGGACAAAAAGATCAATGGCAGCTTTACCATGGTTATCAAGGAGGAAAATCTCAAAACTGTTCCTTTGCACTATATTAGTTTTGACGATTTTCCACTTGAACTCCACCCATATATTGTCCCTGTCCTTTCTGATGTGTGTTTTCATCACATTATGGGAAACCGCTCCGAATTTGAATAATTTGGTTTGTGTAGTTTACAAAGAAGGATTTCTTTCTAACCAATTGAATTGATGATGCCATTCAGAGTGTAAAAGCTCTGACAAATGTAGTTTTTCTTTTGCTCTCTTTTCGTCCTTTGACTTAACCAACGACATTAGTGCAAGGCGTGTGAAAAATCCTGTTTGGCTTGTTCATCTCTTTGGTCTGCCTTAATGGATTCGACACAATATAAGACGATTTTACCACGTAACTCAATACTTAACTAACACAGGCCTTCTTGACTTGTTTTCTTCATTTAAATTTGAGCATTGCATATAATGACATGGACATTACATATAAACATCTTTCTTTGAATAAAACAATAAATAAAATAATTAAATAGTATATTTGAATTGATAATCTAAATCTTTAATATAGACTTTTTAAACAAATAGCCTGAGAGTCTCTATAATTGAATTAATACAGTATCATCAATACCTGTGAGAATTAATTGACCAAATCTAAAAATTAACCCATATATCCTTTTTTCTACTGACATACACCTTAAAGTAATTTCTTCTGAGAAGTGTCCTTGTTATGGTTGACAAATTACTTGACAAACATGACCAAGTGGATTTTTATTTTAGCTTTCACTTAAGATGCTTATAATATGTTCTAACCGTGAAATGTCCTGGTATGACCATCAAAATAAGGTAGGCATACATAGTCCAGCTATGTGTTTTTTTCCATAGTTTTAATGTTCACCAAGTGAAGACAAACTGCAAATGTTTAATATAATGTATTTTTCAACTGATACTACATTACTATACCATTGATGACAACAAATCAACTAATCATTTGAGAACAAGAACCCATTGCTTTGAAGTACTGTCCCCAGAACAGATGTCCGAACTCAAACAATGTTTCCAGGATGCCTACCTTTGATATAATTTGATTTCAGCTTCCCCTTTGTGTTTTTCTTTTTATCTGTTGTTTCAGCCATTTCATCCTCTCCTCCAGGCCTTTTTCAGGAGCGGGGAGGGGGAGTGGGGGTCACTGTGTGTGTATATACAACGTAGGCTTTTGCTGCAGTAGAAGAGCCATATCTGTCACTGTGCATTCCACTGTGAAGGCCTGATTTGAAAGACGTGTACCAGTGTGGCACTATTCTAAGGACTGGGGGCCCGAAAGCCCTTGATTCCCCCTAATGTAATTATGCCGACAGGTCCAAAGTTCCCTTAACTTGCCATGTCCCCGGACCCTTTGCCTCTGAACCCCCCCATGCACCCAGCCCCCCACCCCAGCACTGGCTTCCAACTCAAACAGAATGCTGCTCCGTCTCAAGGGACTTCTTAAGTCATAGCATTGTCTCCTTTGTCTCTGAAAGCCTGTTATTAGCAAAAGGAATCAAGTAAAGGCAAAGAGCAGAGGAGAACATCAGAGAGTGTACAGGTGTGAGATCTCTCTTTAATTGGATATCCGCCTGGCTTAAAACTGTATGCTTGAATGGACACAGCCCAGAAACAATGGGATGGAAAAGGCTATGAGGAGTATTAGGGGTGGTTCTAAGGGAAACTGCAATTACAGCCTGCAGCTCTGGCTGAAGAAACAGATATCTTTTCGTCTTGATTGTTTTTAATGGCAGTTTAATTACAGACTTGTGTAAGGTACGTGGTGGTTGGGTGGAGTGTAGGCCAAAGCCTCTCCTCTATCAACATGTTTTGTGTTTTTTTTAACTTTGATTTTTGTCATTTCAATTCATGTAAGTCATCCAAAAGTATGCAGGAATGAAAGAGTGATGAGACTAGATGCCAGTTTAACTACATCCCCTATGTAATGTTCTAAGCTAACTGAACATCAAATATACATTAAACAAAGTTTATGTTTATTCCTCGTAAATCTTAAATAAAAATATTAAATATCGTCATTTCAACAGTACTACAACAGGAAAGTATTTCTCAAGATCCAATGCACTTACACACATGATAATGATTTTACACAACTTAAACTTAAAATTGTTCATGTACTACTGGTAGTAGTGCTCAGTTGTAAATAAAACTGTATATTTACACCTCTTAGTGTGAGTAACAGTTGAAATCCTAACAGCCTTTTAGAGCCAAGGGTCTAACAACCATCATATTTAACACTCATTAGGATCTAAATCTAATGAGCATAATGCTCATGTTTATCCCTTAAATTAAAACCTTGTCTGCCCCTAGACCCCCAAGTAACCTACATACAAACAACCATGAAAAATTAGATCTTATCTCTTTGTTTTAATTAGACTGAAAATTGTGTTAGCGTTGTAACTTATAGAGATCCTTTTCCAGCACTGCCTCAGGAATCAAATTTAACGTTCCACCAATTTTCTGAATTCAATTTCAGGGTTTTGTGTATTGCTAATCTGTCGCACCGGTCCTCTTTACCCAGTGACCAGCCAGAATGTCTAAATGCATCAGTGCACAACTTTAAAGCACCCCCTCCTCTTATTGCAGTGAAGTGACCCATTCCAAATAACCTATATCATTCTGGAACTGAGGTTTATAAAGGACTCCATTGGAATCTGTTCTCTAAAGATTTTTTTTGGAAGGGGGGAGCAGTGATGAAAAGTGCAAAAAAAGGAGATAAAGAATAAGTATTTGGAGATGTCAGGAGGCCTCTAAAGGGGAAAACAAACTGCAGAGACCGATGTGAGTTGACTTAATCTGATTAGGCTAACCTCATCAACGGCCCTCTTAAAAAGGAGAAGAAAGACATGAATTGGGCAAAAAAGCCAGAGAATAGGGTCTGTTCTTTGCAATGAGGGCCAATGAGGCTTCCTGAATGAAACACATTGTAGTGGACATGCTGGTCTGCAGATGGCAAAATGACAACAAACCGTTTGAAAGATGAGGCAAATAATTGATCCCAGACGTTTTTTTCCAGGTATAAGAACAAGAGAGTAATGAGATTAAGAAAGAAATTAAAATAAAGTACTTGAAAAACAAAATAACACACTGTTCAGTGCAAATGTTTTACTTTGAAGTCCTGTGCCCCAGTTTACCAGAATACATATCAGTATTTTAATTTAATTTTGTTCTTCAACCACTTATGAAACTCCCCATGGTGCTGGTAATACATCAAAAGATGAAAGGCTCAAACTTGTAAATAAAATATTCCAAAGCATGGACTTACCAAAGCAAGTTTAATATGGTTTAAAGAAATCCTTAGTATTGCAACTTTAGGATATCTTCCTGTGCCAACAGAAAGCCTTCAGATCTCATGCCAGTAATTTTTCCCCCAGTGAAAGTGATCCTATATGCACTTTTTGTGAGGCTAAGGCCAGCATGTTAATGACATCAAAGATAGAGTCAGTGTACTCAAATGCCAGAACCGCATATTTGTTGATTGAAATTTGTTATACAAATTAATAAACTTGATACACTTTGTAAAGTAGATCATTGGGCTATTGCATTTTTTTAAAGTTTTTATATTTCCTGTCAGAAAAGATGCCCTCTAGTAGTACAGGTCTGATTATATCTAAGTGGATGTGAACAGGTGTTGAGCCTGCTCTTACATGTCAGCTGACTCTCTTGAAATGGACATTTGAAACACAGTTATCACTATTACTCCATCATTTGACAAATTAAATTAACACCTCTCATGTAACCCATCCTGCACATTTTTTTTTTTTAATTCTGCTTAATCTTCTTCATCAATATTTTCTATAACGCATGTCTCTGATTAATCCACAAATGTCATCCCCATATCTGCCATTTGGAATTAGTTATTTTCAAACATCAGTTTGTTTTACACTTATGGCAAGTAGACCTTTCACAACGTCCAATTCACTGTCCTACTTAGAAGGACTAGTACAGTGTTTGCTGTTTTGATTGCTCTGAACAAACTCAGATTAAGGTTTTCTTTGGATACTCGGTCTCTGTATCCAACTTTCCTGTCAGAGTATCCAAATCAATCCCTCACATTTGTTGGTATTGTCAGAAAGTTGTGCAAGGAATCATGGACGTAAACACAGGAAAAATAGAGCGTGATTGGAGGGGATGGGCAGGGCAACAGCATCTAATGCAGATCTAATTGACTCCATTTTCTGCATTCTGCACACGGATTTGGATACGAGGGGATGCCCATTATCTCTCGCTGCAAATTATCCAGATCTGAGTGAATGGGAGCTGTTGAGCACGCACTGGGCTTGGACAACAGTGAACTGGACTGTGCTAAATCTTTATACACAGTCCCAGCAGCACCCTCCTTGCTTTTCATCGCCATGGCATCTCCATCCCTTGAGGTTTTCTCTTTGGGACCTAAGTCAGAAAGCAAGTACTCCAGCCTGTTTGATGTTGGGCTCATGTCTGCATTGAAGGAGCCATAATACATATGTGCCTCACATTCCAGAGCCTCCATGTTCCTCCTTTGTTTTCAGGCTCTTTTTGTGGGCAATTTATACTCGTCCTCCCACCATGTTTGGGATTTTAGATTGATAAAAACGTGAAATATCCTGCAAAACTACTGATCACAATATTCAATGTTGTTCTTCTTTTACTTTTTCATTTTCCCACCTACATTCAAGGAACAGCGTGTCCCTAGCCTCTACAGTGCTGGGATTATGAGAGAGGCTCATGGCAGCCGCTGGGTTTAGCTCCGCATCATTTCCTTCAGTCCCAAAGCAAATAGTCAACGTGAGCAGGCGCGCACACAGATGGCCCCAGAGACCTGTGGATCCTGGACAAACAAGTTTCCAGCATGCCCCAGCATGGCTCATCCACACAAGACAAGATCCCACACACAATAGCCAGTGTGGTCCTAGGGACCTAGCTGGAGTTAGACTTAATAAAGTCCTTCTTATTCCATTTCAGATCTAAGATTACTGAAGATAAACAGAAGATAATTGACTTGCTTACTGGTTAATGGATAATTTATCTAGGCCATACATATGGAAGAATGAAGGTAAGAGAAAACACGTTAAGCCTATAATTCAATTAATTGCATACTAAATAAAAATTACATTTGATATCAGGTAGTTGGAAGTCAAGAACGCACACTTTCACATTAGCTCATTCATGTGAAGCTGAATAACCTAAACTTGAAGAGGAAATTGCAGTCTTTGTCACAAAAAACATAAGGATGAGATTGCGGCACTTGGCTGTAAACATTCAACCATTTTTCAAGATAAATATATGTCTAAATATATGTCTAAAAAAAACACAAACAAGAAATGTGTGAGCGAGAAATGAATGTGAACTTTTTCATGAAATCTGCTCGACCCATCCAGTCGCCACCGTGTGGAACACAGAAGGCCTACTTCGAACAAGTGGGGGGAAGCCCTGTGCGACACCAGCTGTAGTTGCATTACCATAAAATGCTCAATAGATGGCGTGCTTCACTTTCAAAAGAGTAGTGGAGGCTGCGCCTGCTTCTTTTTAAAAAAAAGAAGAAAAAAATGGTCAATTCAACCTGCTATTTTACTGTTTGAAATGATCGTGTAGGCTACAAAAGATTTATAGGTTAACCCACTGGTTGCATCATCTCCACAAAAATCTATTTAACCGGTTGAATATGATGATTGCCTAGTAGCCCTAATTAAACTTGCCAGTATTTTTCTGTTTTTAGTTCCTTGCTAATATAGTTTCAACTAAGTTCCGCTGATAGAGTTTGGAAATGATTACAATTTATAAAGACAACTATTTATTCATCTCACAAATTAACAACATTACTTCCTCTCAGGTTTTGCCCAAATCTGACAGTACTATGTCCCGTTTATTTTTAACAAGTGTGACCACTAAAGACTCCATTTTCATATTCATCCTTCATAATAATTTTTACAACGTAAATTATACTTTGGACCTCAGGCGAAGGTATTTCTGATGTAGCCTTTAAACAGAGAAAGGCTAGAAACAGAAGTTCTCCTGCAATCACTGAGCGTAGTCATGGCACGTGCTCGGCAGTGGCAGAAGTGCAACAAGCAGGCGCAAACTAGTACTGGCACGCGGACAGATGTCGCTTTGCTCGCTATCCCCGCCCATTTGCGGGCTCCCGCGCTGTTGGAATGATTGACGTTCGGATGTTCACCCAGCCAATAAGACCAGACTGAACTAAATTTGCATAGAGTGGCCGGCTGCCATTGGTTTCCTGCGTGCTGCTTCGAACCGCCTCGCGTGCCAATACAGCTGTTGTCCGCTTTGAAGCGCAAGTGAATACTTAAAGTTTATTGCTAGTGACCTTAAATAGTAAACACAAAAGAAAAAAATACATTATTTTATGATGAACATACTTTTTATTGTGAGGTTACATAGACATGCCCTAACGTGACAAATGAAATCAAAGGAAAATGATGGACCTAAATCTGTTTTCCTTCAGTATGTTATCTTCAGAAAATTATAGCTTACTTCAGAAATTCTCAGAATTTCCAAAGTCAGTTTTTAAAAGTCCAATGATTTTACATATTTTTTTCTTCTCGTATATAGAAGTCTTTGGGTGATCTCTGAAAACGGGAAGAAGTTGGTAGCAAACAGCCAGCGCATTCCCCCAATTCCCCTTATCACTTCACAGCCAGACCGACTGCACTCGCCGCTTTGTTGTTTGTCCCTCCAGGGCTGATTGAGCAGCGCGTGACTGACAGCCCGCGGGGGTGTTGTCCAATCAGCGGTCTGCCCCGCGCCCAATGGGTGAGTCCGTGCGCCTATTGGCTGAGGCGAGTGTGGGAAAGAATGCAGAGAGGGTTTCACACGAACTGGGAGCATGCGATCTATCTATAAATACCGCTGGCGTGTGGCGGTGGGAGACTTGACTTGCTTTACGCAGGCGTACGCCACACACGCTCGTGTACTCATATGACAGTTCAGTGACCAGAAGTGACATAGCTCATCAGTGGGACGTATCCACTCCCCTGTGGCAAGCATATCGCTATATCATAGATTCACTTTATCATTTGGCATTTTTTTTGGCGGAACCATTTTCGACTATTTCATCATCTGTAAAAGGAATATACACACTTTTCTCAACTCTGGGTTTACCAGTTAACTTCAAGATGCCAGCCGATACCATGGAGAAAACCACAGCATCCCCAATTGCTGGGGCTCCTGCCAACGGGTCCCACACACCGGACAAACCAAAAAATGCCAGTGAGCACAGAAAGGTAAATTCACTTCACTTGCACGAAACATACGAAGGCTAACCTTAGCCAAAAACTTTTAGAGTTGGACTATTCTGGCTAACTTTTGTATCTGTCATGAGCTAAACAGCTGGCTGTAAGCTAATCGTTTATTTAAGCTATTCAGGTCATTTATTAGCTATTGTTAAGCTAGTTGATCGACAGAGGCTAACAGACTAACGTGTTTTTTCCCTTTCTCTTGCAGTCATCAAAACCTATCATGGAAAAACGCCGCAGAGCGAGAATAAATGAAAGCCTTGGTCAACTGAAGACCCTCATCCTTGATGCACTTAAGAAAGATGTAAGTGGCTGCTAAAACTATTTGTCATGGTGACGTTATACCAACCAGGAGTTTTATTTAACATTAGACATCTGCGCATATGAATCGTTCAGACCTGATCATTAATGAATTGTTCATTTTGTTCACAGAGTTCTAGACATTCAAAGTTGGAGAAAGCTGATATTCTAGAGATGACCGTGAAGCACTTACGGAACTTGCAGCGTGTGCAAATGACCGGTAAGTTAAAAGTTTTTGCGCTGGGAACACTTTACAAGTGGGCCTATTTATCATAGACCTAAACTAAACGGTGGTCATAAGGATTCAAAATATGACAAGGCTAATCAGTTTGGTCAGACTTCTAATGGTATCTCTCTCTTGTTTAGCAGCTCTGTCAGCAGACACTGCCGTCCTGAGCAAATACCGTGCAGGATTCAACGAATGTATGAACGAGGTGACCCGCTTCCTGTCCAGCAGTGAAGGGGTGAACACCGAGGTCCGATCGCGCCTGCTCAATCACCTGTCAGGCTGCATGGGACAGATGATTGCCATGAACTACCCGCAGCCATCTCCGTCTCAACAAGCTCACCTGGCGCAGCCTCTTCATGTGCAGCTACCGTCAACTTTGCCCATTAACAGCAACTCTCCAGTGGGCTCCAAACTCAGCCCTGTAGAAGCAGTGTCACCAAAAGTCTTCGGAGGATTTCAGCTCGTTCCCGCTAGCGATGGACAATTCGCTTTTCTCATCCCAAACCCTGCTTTCGCCTCTGCTTCAACCCCCATCATCCCCCTTTACGCCAACGCTGGCGTGCCTGTTGCTGTGAACGCTAGTCCCATCCATGCCAGCTCGGCAACAACGGCAGGATCCCCGGTCCACGGCATGACATCCTTCGCCAGTGTGTCACAGGCCGTCAGCCCAGTCAGTGTTAGTGCTGGGATGGATAACAGCGAGCCAGTGTGGCGGCCCTGGTAGATCATCTTTTGAGACTGATTAAGGACTTTATAAATAGCTTTTCGTGATGGAGATATTATTAATATTTCGTTCCGTTGTAGGAATAAGATTGCCTTCTGTTGGATACGGCTGGTGATGAAGTGTTTATTTATTGGCTGATTCCAAAATTTGGATATTGGTGATAAAAATGCTGTACTTTAAATAGAAGAATAAGTTACATGTTTATCCATGAATACTTTTTATATTAAAGATTTAGTTTTGTACAAATATTTCATTGTTTATGCCAAATATGTGTTTTTAATTGTTTGTCATCTTTTTGTCTTAAAATTTTTATTGTTGGATGGTGAACAAATAAATCAAAAATAAACATCATCCTTGACTCAATGAAAGTATTATTTTTGTCCAAGGATCTTTCAGTCAAAACTGACATGAAAACTTTGTAAAGTATATGAAGACAAAGTTATGGATTTCTTAATGCAGAACTTCACCCTTCAATTCAAACACTACAGTGTTTCTTAAAGACAGACTTTCTCAACATTTCATATAACAACTTTTGGGAGCAAGATTAGGTATGCCATGCAATGCTGCAGAACACACGTCGTATATTTATTTTATTACTGAGGGCATGCTTAGTTGTTGAGATTGGCGGGAACCCTCTTGTCTTCTGTCGTGCATGGATAGAATGGTGACAAAAGCGAGGAGGGGTATTTTTCTTTTGCAAAAAGGTAATTAAAAGTATGAAAAGGGTCTCATCCTGTATGCAGCGGGATCTTAAAGAAGCCTTAAAACCCTATTCATGAGCCTGGGAAATACGCTTTGGGGTTAATGTCACCAACAGATTGCCTCAATGAAAGGAGAATATGGAAAGATCCTCGCTTCCCTTTGTGCATCAATTGCTCAGTTCTATTCCGAACACCTGAATGGAAAGAGAAAGGAGAGCAGGATTTTAGCGCCATTACAGGGCTGATTGATGCCGAAATGATCAAAGCAATTATTTTAACCTCAGCCCAAAGTCGGAAGGTTAAGCGTGGTTGCAAGTGCTATTAGACGTGGGGCACTGTATTTCCGTTCAGGCAAATCTCCTAACAGGCAAACCTATTTGACGTGCCATCTCGGTTCCTCTGTGGCGCATGTTTTTCTTGCATGTAAACTTATCTCTCCCCAGCGAGTGAGGTCCGGAACTGGGAGACGTGTTGCCTAGCTGTCGGCGTGGCGCTTGCCGTGTGTCTGCCACTTGCAGTCATCGGCCTCCTTCGTCTCAGTATCGGGTTACACCCTGGTGACCGACGGTCTCATACGGTCCCACTTTTCAACTTAGGCTATATGAAGCGTTTCATGTGCGCATGGGTTTTCATCTATTGAAACGGAACAGCACTATTTTTAATATGTTGGCTAGTTATCGGGCCAGACTTGCATAAAAAACGCTAGGTCTACGTTGCCTGGCATTGGCAAGCTACAGGGCTGTCCATACGTTTCTTGGCGACGTTTATGCGATATTTTGTGTGAATTGTGTTATGTTCTATGTTTTAAATGGCACACATGACTGAAAAAAATCACTCTCATAAAATCACGAACGCCCCTTGTCATCCTACGATAATTTTCATTATTCCTTCAAGTTCATGAGTAGGCCTACCATTATAATTTCGTCTAAAATGTTTTTGAGACTCTGGGGTAGCATTACCCATAGGGTTAAAAGCCTGGTTTTGGACAAATGTATAACTGAAACACTGGTTGGCAACGTGTGGGCTCCGCGGCCGTTCCTTGTGCCTGCGTGTCTGAGTTAATAGTTCAGAGATGCCTCTGTGGTACGGAGGTCGTGAGAACCAAGCGAACTAGACTGCTTGCGGCCGGGCAGGAAGCCAATCAGTAAATCCCCGCTGGCAGACCGGGTCGCGCTTTGGCCGCTCGGCAGCGCTCTGGAGGTGAAGAGACGCACACGCGCGGCCGCCAAGAAGTGAGGCTTGAGCCGGGTAGCCTATAATAATTACAAGAGCCGCTGGACAAATCCACGAGGCAGAGCGCGCCCACGCACGCACCACACACACACACACACACACACACACACACACACACACACACACACACGAAGTTACTTGCCCTATAGGCAAAATAATGAGCAGTGTCTTGCATCCGTAACAGATAGCCACATCTGGAATATGTTAGTCGAGTAGTCTAGGCTACTGTCACTTATCAAGTTTTAATCGTCACTATTAAATAGACAAGGGGACTATTTAATTAGCTTTTAAAACGTATATATTATTTAAAGTCGCCTAGTTGGCTGACAAAGAAAAAAACAGGAGCGCGGGAATTCCCCTTATTCAATGAGTTCAATCCGATTCCCCAGAGGCTTGAATCATTGTGTGGTTAGGGTCACGAACTCTGCTGGTTAATTCCTATGTCAAAACATAGCATGCTGTTGAAAAAGTATATGCTGTGCCCACAATAAGCTGGCCAAAATATTAGCCCTGGTTATATCAGTGGTCCCTGTCCAAATGTTTCCAGTTTACGTTCAAAACCCTGTTTACCATGGACCATTTGGCTATCAAGAGCTAGAGTAGCGATAGGGTGTATTTGATACCGCACTAATGTTTTATAGTGTTTGACTGGTCTTTACACTGAAATGGTTTAAACTTTAAACAAGTTGCAGTGTCTGATAAATAAAGCACAGTTTTACCTGATAAAATCTACAGAGCAGTATCCACTTTGACCACAAGGAGGTACAACCCATAATGCCAGACATCTTGATAGTTGTTTGTGTGAGTGTGTGAACGTGTATGTATATGTGTGAGTGTGTGCATGCGTATTTGTGACTGAGATAGGGCACAAACATATACATATATGCTTTAGAACACAGCCTGCATCCAAGGAACATACTGAAATAATCTAGATATAGTCCATTTCAAGGGTAATTTACCAAAAGTGTACAAATAGGCTATACACTCGCCCACTGCTCACAGCACTCACAGCTGGGTCAAGATTGTGAGGCAAGAGACTATAGTTGTGGGAGCCTACCGCTCTGACCTCCCTGGATGTTGAGCACATCAACTTTCACATTGCAGCCTGGCTAAATCTGTTACAGGCCGGAGGCACATTCACGAAGACAGGAGGAAATACTCCACATGCTTGGATATGGAAGCTGCCGGGAGAAAGGTGGGGGTCGGCTGGGGGAGGAAGGGGGTTGGGAAGGGAAGGCGTCCCAGGGTGTCGGTGGGGGTTCGGTGGTCCGGAAAAGAGCTGGAAGAGAGTGACACTCCCTGTCCTTGCACCTGTTCCCCAAGGAAGACGGGAGACACAGTCATCAGCATGAGTGTCTGAGGGGGCAGCCACTGCTAGTTAGTCACAGCCTGACACACCACGCCATGGTGCTGTGACTGGAAATGCCCGCGACCATCTAGCAAGCACAGTTAAGACACATTCATCACTCAGAGAAAAGGCACTGCACAGGTGACTGCAGTAAAGCTGTCATCCACTACAAACAATTGATAAAGAATGATCCAAATACTGGTACGAAAAATACATGTCTGCTTGCATGTAATATCATTACAATTTGTATCTGTAGCAAAAACAAGGCCACACAGATGTCATCTCTTTACTCTGAATTTCCCATTTGGGTTTGGAAGCATATGACAGCATATTATGTTGTATTCCAATTCAATGTAAGTCCAATTCATGACTACCTTTCCCGAAGTTATTGTAAGGGTCCCATAGACAAAATGACTGAAAAGCTCCACAAGGAGATTTTGTATTATTACTATGCTGATATTACAGAAATGTACATGGTGTTAACTCAGACAATAAACTATGGACTGCCATGACGGTGCCCTGCTGCTGTAGTTTACTGTAAAAGGTTCTGCTGTGGGAAAACTGTGTCATCCCTATGGACTCAGCGACTACAATTTAAGCTGTGGAAGGTGTATCTTTCCTCTAATGCAAGCTACAGTACTTGTCAGCACTGGCCTGCCTCTGCAGGTTATTTTCCTTCCCTTCACAGTTAGATGTCTCACAGGTATGAAAGTCGGCTTTTGTACTTGGAAACCCACTTCCTCACACCCATGGAGTGTGCCCGCGGTGGTGTCTCACCTTCACTTCTCGGTTTTATTTTGACACCACTTGGTGTTTTCAAAACCTCTCCTGTGAGGATATTTATAGACGCAGAGGCACTTTTCCCCGGGAGCCGGGGTGGGCCGCGAGGGCAGGGAGGATGAGTGGGTGGCGTGTCGGCGCGAGGAGACACGTAAGGACGCGCCAGGGCCGATCGAATATCACAGCCCGGAGTGCCGCCCCGGCCGCACAGATCCTTGTCACTTGTCTGCAGGACGTATTTCTGAGGCCAGGTTTGGCTTTTCAGCACACTCTCTGGTTTCAAGACGTGGGAGCCGCATCACTTTAAGCCTTTGCAAATGGTGCAGATTCCATAAAAGAGAGTAAGCACCCCTCCTCTTCCTTCGTCACCCCAGACTCGGCTCCCCTCCCCAAGTCTCCACTGGCTGGAGGTCTTGGGTATTTATACTCACTCCTAGGTGGCCTTGAAGGAGGCAGCCCTCAGCACTTGGACATGTTTTATTTGTGTATTTACTTTTCGGGGGGCAATCCTCATCTCTCATTTCGGCGAGGAGAGGTCAGCTGTTGTTCCATTTGAGGGTTCAGAGTTCGGACTGGCGCAGAGGAGCTTGTCTGTTATGCGACGGGTTGTTTGTTGTGAAAGTTGCAAATGCTGAAAATTAACAAGCCGGATCACCGCAAAACAGTTTCTCACACACCTCACCAAGTCAAAGTGAAACGCTTCAGTTTGGAACATTTCACCAGAGCAAAGGTGTTGGGATAGGGTTCTCTGTTGAGGTTGAACCACTCAAATCACACAACCCCTCTCGGAAAGCCCAGCTTCTGTCCAAAGTCTGGCAAGCAGTATTTGCTTGTCCACTGCATCCTCGTGGTGCCATTTCCCATAAGCTTAGTTTCCCTTAACTTTACTACGGCGACATCTGTCCTAACGTCCCCCTACCACAGCAGTCTGTTATTGTGTGGCACTCAGACAGGAAGGCTCGCGTGGTAAAAAGCAGAGTTCACACACAGGGTACTGAGTGGGGGCGGTGTGCCCTCCTGCCCTGGTGAATCAGCCAGCGTCTCACCACAAGCCCAGGCCTGCCCCAGATAGACACCTGAGAGGAACGTACTAACGCCTCTGACTCATGTCGGCCCTTTCGCTCCCCCAGAGCCCTGTCAGAGTTTGTCTGCGTGTATGTGTGTGTGTGTGTGTGTGTGTGTGTGTTGTATGTGTGTGTGTGTGTGTGTGTGTGTGTGTGTGTGTGTGTGTGTGTGTGTGTGTGTGTGTGTATGTGTGTGTGTGTGTGTGTGTGTGTGTGTGTGTGTGTGTGTGTGTGTGTGTGTGTGTGTGCGTGTGTGTGTGTGGGAACAAGTGTGTGCGTGTGTGTGTGTGGGCACAAGTGTGTGTGTGTGAGAGAGATGAGAAAGAGAAAAAGAGAGACAGTGTGTCTGTATCTTCTATCTACTGTTTCGAGAAATGCATAAATACTTGCATCAAAGAGAGGATCTACATCCGTCTGTTGGTGAACACCTAGATCAAGCCACACATATACAGTGCATGCAACTGTAACAATGAGGTGAAGAAGGCCTGTTGCATTCTCCAAAGATCTCACCTGGTTGTCTGATAACTGCAGGACTGTTCAGATTTGTTTTGTTAAAACAGAATCTCCGACAAGATGTGCATTACAGCTTTTGCAAAAGCCTGTTGAAACTGTAGTTATGACTATGGCAAACTCATTGGAAGTTTTTTTTATTGGAAGTTACAATGTTTGATGTTTGAGTCAAGTTAGTATTTGTCCTCCAAAATAAATGAAAGTGAGCATGCAGGTCTCATGGGCCATGTCATCATGAACTTCCTATAACACATTTTATATGTGTTTCTCACATTGTCAGATCCTTTCATTCTGCTGAGGCAATTTCGTAACATAATAAATCTATCATGCTGTACATTCTTCTGACAACATGGGAAGCCTTTGATGCATGGCAACAGGGCTCTGAGGCTCTGGGATGTCAGGGATTAGACGAGAGGCAGCTTCAGCAGCGGCGGCGATAATGACTTTATCACGGCCGTGATCCACACACGCTCCTCATTGTCCTCATACAGGATGTCCTGGTGTCTGATCTGTGCAGCTGACTCACACAGGGCCTCCTGAGCATAGGTGGGACGTGGGAGGAGGCATGTGTGTGTGTGTGTCTGTGTGTGTGT
Organism: Sprattus sprattus; assembly: GCF_963457725.1. Classification (NCBI taxonomy): domain Eukaryota; kingdom Metazoa; phylum Chordata; class Actinopteri; order Clupeiformes; family Clupeidae; genus Sprattus; species Sprattus sprattus. The sequence continues at coordinate 18,128,015 of NC_137914.1, forward strand.
GGGTGTGTGTTTGTGTCTCTGTGTGTGTCTGTCTGTCTCTATGACTGTCTGTGTCAAGAGGGGGGCAATATTGTAGGTCCTGCAGACAAATCCCTTCACCAGATGTGACCAGCTTTTCAAAAGGTGCCAGTGCTTTCAAGCTCTCGAGCCCCTCTGAGCTTCCCTTCAGCCAGCGTGTCAAAAGATCAACTTGTTTTTCTTCCTCTTTTTATCATGCTATTTCCCCACATGTGGTTTTGAATGATAAACCCAGCCCACCCATCTCCACTGTTGACAAGTGTTGTGTCTGTGCTGAGAGTAAGGAGGGGAGGAGCGAAGTTATGAGCCCTTGTCTCTGCCCCCTTTTATTTTCTTTTTTTACCTCTTCTTTTCACGCAGAAGGAAGGTGAACTCCTCTCTTCCTATTTGCGCTGCAGTTCTTATGTTAAACGTTTGAGCCGTGTGCCTTCCACTCGATGGTTTTATGGCTAGCGATTCTCATGCGAGGAGCTATATGGGCTGAGTGTCAATAAGTGGGTGACCTCACTCCAAACAAAGGGTGCTAAGAGAATAGGCAGCCAGGGTTGAGGGTGCAGCTGGGCACACACACACACACACGCACACACACACACACACACACACACACACACACACACACACACACACACACACACACGGCCCTCAGTCCTTCCTCTGTCAACGGGATTTAAAGGCAGCGCGTAAACACTGCCATGGTTGCTCTGAGGGAAACTCAACTCTTAAACTCTGATGGAGTCATTTACAGTTACAGCACAAGAACACAGGCTTCACTCAGGGATTGCAGAGAATTGTTGACTTCAGTTGTTTTAGTATTTAGAGTGTTAAAGTAAAACATCGTGAAGCAACCAAAGTATTTAAGCAATATAATAAAAGCAGTTATGTTACACAAATTGAATTATACAATATTCAAATGAGTGTCTTGTATTTCACATACTTCTTTTTCTCTATATAAGTAAAATAATGCACTAGAATTTGAGATAGGCAGTAGTCTATACTTAATCCATGCACATATTAGTGTCGCTAGCACAGGGTGAGTGGCAACCGTATCTCTGAAAACAAACACTTCCTTTTGAGTCCTCTCATGCAATTATGCTCATTTTTATCTGGCCTGGCGATTGCTGCAGGATAAATTGCCTCTCCAGAAATACTCATCTGCCCACTTGTGGGTGATGAGACAGGGGCTGTGATAAATGCTTGTAGTGAGATAAGATTAAAACAGGCAAACAGACCCACCCAAGAACAAGACTGTGTGCGGAGACATAAATATACACACACATGCGCACACATTCATACGCACACTGTCTCACAACCAACCACACTCTTCTAGACCCACACCCAAGCATATAGACATACCCATACACCTCCCCCCACCCCCACCATCACCACCAATACACACACACATAAATGACTATCAATCAAGGCTTAGTCGGCTCCCAGTGTGGTACTGTGCTGATGGATGGGATAGATTACGGTAAGCACACGTAAGCCAGCATCCTGGTAGTTAAGGCCCAAGCCTGAAATTTCCGTTAACATTATTTATTCATACGTTTGCTGGTGGCAAGAGCTGCTGTTGTTCTGTGTAAACACCACAGCTTACACTAAGACTACGACTGTAATATCATTTCCCATCCCAAACATTCAGTGCCAGTTAGCCCGTTGCTAAGGTAAAAAACAGACACATAATATTAGATACACTTCAACACTAGATACATATGAGGCCTACTTTGTTTACAGACGACAAACAGAGCAACGTGCTCCGACGGAGGCTCTGGGCCCTTTTCCGTTTAATAGCTCCGCAGTTGCGTCACATCTGTGGCCGTTTATATGGCTCAAGATTCTACACTCAGCAGCCTGTTCTCAGCCCGCACTGATGAGCAACGCTGTAAAACAAGTTACACAGTGGCTCAGTGACTCAACACTCACACACACAAGAAAAACATGAGCGGAGACAAGATAAGTGCGTTTGTGTGATGTATAGTCTCCATTGGTGTGTTTGAATGTGAAATGGAAATGCTCATTAATTTTGTCCTTCTGACTTCTACGAGAGAGAGTATCTCATATATTCCATTTTATTTGTAGTTAATGTAGAAGGAGGCAGTATGTGTGCACACTGTATGTATGAATGTGTGTGTGTGTGTGTGTGTTTGCCCTTCTCTGTTTGTATCTGTGTGTAGGTCTGTGTGCAGTGTGTTTGCTCTCCTGTGTCAGTTTGTGTGTATGTGTGTGTGTGTATGTGTGTGTGTGTGTGTGTGTGTGTGTGTGTTTGTGTGTGTGTGTGTGTGTGTGTGTGTGTGTGTGTGTGTGTGTGTGTGTGTGTGTGTGTGTGTGTGTGTGTGTATGTGTGTGTGTGTGTCCAGTGCACCTCTGATTGACAGCACCCACTCCCTGTACAATAGCTGCTCTTTTCCCAGTGACTGACTGTATAAACACTATGGGGGATCCCTGGAGCAGAACTGCAGTATTGATCACTTCACCTATCCCACAGCCAGGCGCTTTTGTCCTTCTGTTTTTTTCTCTCACACAATCAATGGCCCTTTGTGTCGATTTCTGTCCATTGACAAATCACTCAGGCCAAATGTGTGATTGTGTGCCTGTCACTCACACTGAGGGTACAACCTCGTCTTTTCCTCATCTGAACCTAATGTAATGCATTCCAGAAGGGAAAGAAGAATGGGCCTGAATTCACAAATTGAAAGTTTCAGCCAAATAGCTGTCGTGTTCGAACTCAAGATTAATGGTGTTTCCATTGTGTTTCCAAGGCATACTGTAGCATTCTGAGCACTGGGAATGACTGACCCCTCTGCAGAGAAGGTCACATGAGTGAGTATATACAAATGCCATGTTTCACATCTCAGTATTCATAAAATCACATATTCACTCAAAAAAGACATTTATTTACTTTTATTTACAAGAAAGACAGGGGAGGCACATCTTGTTTTATTTAACCATGGCAACAACCCCAGTGCTGACTGGAAACAATGGTTAACTTGGTGCCCAACTCCCATCTCCCCGCTCGCTGCCTCCACCCGGCTCCCTCCACCCAGCTCCCTCCACTCCTGCAGGCACATCCATGTGTGTATTCTCAGGCCTAGTGTTGTTCCCAGTGGAAGCTCTCTAAAAACTCCTGGTGTCCCTCCTGCTATGGGAAGTCATCTCATCCTCCATCAGCATCCAGCTTAAATATAACTCACAGAGGGCCGCGCTATCTGGGGTTGGGGCGGGGGGGTTGCGGGGGGGTCCATTGTTGGAGTGACATATTGTTTCCTCCCGACCGCCGTCTTGGAGGTACAACAATGCGCCGTGATGCACCCAGAGAGCTCGCTGGCTGACCGCGCTCTCCTTGGCTGATCCGCACCTTCCGTCCATTGACATCCACGCTCCTGGTGTCTCTCGCGGTCAACGAAGCCAGTATCTGTTTATCATGTCCGACATCCCATTCTTTTGATGTGGCCGCTTGCCACGGCCAGACCTCCAGCGGTCAGGCCCTCCAGCGCTAGACACAACAGTCCGCCTGGGAAAAAACAGGCCTCTGATGCCTCACTCTTCCCATATTGTCTCAGATGATTCCGATGGTGGAACGTTTATTGTTCGCGCCGCTTTGTAGTGCTGGGCTATCAGTCTGGAATGTCGTACTTCCTGTAGGAGATATTTTTAGTGCAATCAAAAGGGTTCAATTATTCTAAAGAAGCAGTGAGTGCATACAATTAGTGTGTGTGTGGTTGTGTGTGTGTGTGTGTGTGTGTGTGTGTGTGTTTGTGTGTGTGTGTGTGTGTGTGTGTTTGTGTGAGTGTGTGTTTAAAAGACAAAAAGAAAGAGATGTGAAAGGTAGTCTATGCAAGTGCTAGAAAGAGAAAGTGTGAAAGATCATGCCAGACAGATAAAGACGGCGGAAGTCGAGCACCTTTGTCAGTGTGTGTTTGACAGCTTGTCAGTAACCCCGACACTTTATGACAAATCTATACATCGGCCGCCTATACAGGAGGTCGTTGGCACCGGTGCGTTTCCGGGGCGCTGCTGTCCGTGCTCAGCAGGGTGTTGCCCCAGGGGGTCCCGGGTCACCTGGGGGTGCATGACCCTCCTCACCACTGGCCATAGCACACTAGCAGGACGAGCACAGGACTGGGCCTTTCTTCCGCCCATCAATGGAGGCGGCCAAGCAGTGGACAGCAGGGCTGACGGCTGAAGGGGGGGGTGAAAGGGGGTTAACAAGCCATATTTAAAAAGGCTTTGTCACCTCCAGGGAATAAGGAGCAGCCAGAGGAATTCTCCTCCTTGGGCTTTCTCAGAAGTCCCGGTGCAGACCCAAACACCAAGATTATTTTTTTACAGACACAGTTGCTTCTTTTTTTCCCCAAAAGGGAAACATCTGGGAAAGGACAACAAAGCCCTGCGCACGTGAATGCTTGTGTACTGTTGTGTGTGGGAGTCTGAGGGGGGTCTATGTGAGTGTTTTGGTGTATGGGTATGGGCGGGGTGTGTGTGTGTGTGTGTGTGTGTGTGTTTTTATGTTTATGTAGCAAGGTTGTTTTGCTGTGTATAGGTATGAGGAAACACATTTGTGTGTGTGTGTGTGTGTGTGTGGGTGTTTGTTTGTTAGAGAGAGAGAGAGAGAGAGAGAGAGAGAGAGAGAGAGAGAGAGAGAAAGAGAGTGTCTGTGTTTCAGCCTGCACGTGTAGTCATTTTTATAAGGTGCATTTGTGGATGTGGATGTGGGTGGCTAAAAGTGTGTACGTGTATGTGTGTGTGCCCTTGTGTGTATTTAAGTGTACGTGTCAGCGCACAAAAATGCAGGGTCACTTCCCAGTACGACACCATTCCAGTTATCCTTAATTGGCTGTCCTCCTGTTTCACCAGCACAGTCACTGCATCAGTTTGACCCAGCAGTCTTAACCATTCCTGTCACCAACAGAACCTTCTTACCTCCAAACATTTCATGGCAGATTTGAACACACTTCCTGCTTTTTGCATGGGCACCATTACATTTACCCCATATTGTTCTCTAACTTTGATGGCTGCAGAGCTATGTTCAAGTGACTCTTCAGCATGAAGAGGGATTTGTTTTGATAAGCTAAATCTGTCATTACAAAAGACACAATGAAGTCTGCCAGCCAACAAGGAGAGAACGATTTTAAATTGGACATACAGTAGGTCAGTCATGATGAGGTACTTCCCATATGGAAAATCCATATTTGTTTATTTTTATATAGTTTATATAATTACAGTGTATAAACACATACGTAAGTCCCCTTTCATATACAGTAACCTAGAAACAAAAAAGTATATGACCTACCTTGCATGTTGAAGGTCATGATGCAATTTTAGCATGAAATTTATATGTGAGCTCTTTACCCCAGATTTATCATGCAAATATTGTGCATGTCAAGTGCAATTCCTATATGTTTTTTACAGGCCTTTTCCATGTGGGTAGCCATTGTACAGAAACCATCCACTGCAGTTGCTTATTGTGAGTTATCTACAAGTTGAAAAGAGGGGGATTTCAGAATTACACACCCCCCCCCCCCCCCCCCCCCCCCTCCGGCAAGACAAAGTCAGCGATGACATCATCTAATTTTTCCTGCGTGAGTAATCCAAGGAGACAGCACAAGAAATGTCTTATTCAAACACAGCTTAACTCTCCAAATCTAATTAGCTGGTCACTAAATAGTGGAGGGAAGCTTTCTTTCTGGTTCCTTTGTGTCCATTAAATGGGGCCTCTATTCATGTTTATTCTCTTGTTTTGACTTAAAGTGTTCTCCTCGCTATGGTTTAATGTGTTCAGAAATGTAATGTTAATGTTATCAAGGACTGTAATGCTTTGATTTATCCAATTTCACTTGATGGTTTTACTTTCATGCAAGAAACTTTTTTACTTTCATGTAACTGTTAAGAAATCTCATTTCCTATTTTGTATGTATTTATTCGGTTTCTTTTTTAACTTTTCATAACCTACACTTTGTTTAGTAATTTGCAATTATTTTGCGAGTATTTGTTTTGCCAGAAAGTACTTCAAGTTTCCATGTGTGTAACAATAATTATTGATTATTTACCAATTTATGACTGATTTATTTATTTTTTATTTACACTCAAATCTATGAGAAGTCAGTTTACAAGATAGACAAGTTAGAGAAGGAACTGAAAGTTCTTGTGGCAAAAATAGCAGGAAGAAATAAATGCTGGCTGGCAAACAGGAAAAGATAAAAAAAAAAAACCATGTGATTTATTTTCTCATTCAGATGCCCAGAACTCCATCTATTCAAATGCCTACTTAATGACAGGAGGTCACGTCAAACATTACAAGTGGACTCGGCCGTGTGCTAGAAGCAACCCAGCAAAGACCTGGGATCAACACTAAACCGTTAGACATATCGAATTGCAGATTTGACACTAGCTGTTATAAATAAGGGGGAAAAAACAGGGCACTCCTTGTTAGGGTTCTATCTCTCTCTCTCTCTCTCTCTCTCTCTCTCCACCAGACCAGTCTGGGGTAGGGTTTCTTGACAGACTCCGAGGGGGTAAATGTTTCTCCCTCAGAGCATCTTAAGAATTTGGGAGCTTGGTGTTGGCCTGATAAACCATCCATGAGCAATTGTCCCACCATTCCTTGGAGAAGTTGCGGAACACTCTTGCAGTTGATCCACAAGCCTGGCAAGTTTTCCATGTCTGCTCATACTGGGAGAGACGTGGGGAAATCGAAGGCAAGCCACAGGAATTCGTTTTCTCGCAGCTGCGTGTAAAAATGTATGTTGCATGAGACGGTCTCGCACAGTGCTTATTTGATGTTCTGTGTTTAGATTTTATTTTAATTTTTTTGGTCTTTTTCATATTTTGAGGTTTTTCTTTTTTTTTATCTATACAGACACATTAAAAAAACATTGTACATTCAAGATTTTTCATTTTACATCCCTGCATATTAACAGTGATAGAAATACATATGCTTTTAGTTATTTTAGATATGTGCTATAAAGGTATTTGTGTAATAGGTTTTCACATGTGTGCTTCTGTTTTTGTGAATTGCTTTTAGGCTACTTGAAAACAGTTTCTATGTCTGTTTGAAAGGGAAACCAGTTAGTTATGTCCATACTAATGTAGGAACAGGTGGTAAAGAGGCCATTGTTAATCACTTAATGATGAATTCCCCCTCTTTACATGGTGGCTTTCTCAGCTCTGTTTTACTCTATGCATGGGCTGTGGAAACTTTATCAAAAGTTTATTTTACCATGAAATGAGTGGGCACAGATAAATGGCCAGCGAGGAGGTTTTGTCAGGCAGTGCAGTGGCTTCTATTGGGGGGCAGGTTTGGACCATATGTCATCATTCCAGGCCATTGTGTGGGCGTTTCTCTGTGGCAACCGCATCAGCTGGGGCCATTGTGTGCTGGGACTCAATAGCCCATATATTCATTGCGGGGCTATTGCCGGCCCAGAACAGAAACAAATTGATACATACAAGCTCCAACCCCTTTTGGCTCACATGACACATTTCAAATGAACAAAAAAAAGAACATTTTGGTCTGTTGAAAATCTTGAGAAAAGCTTGGTCACCATGGTGACCAGGCGGTCAGCCTTGACACGGCCCATTAAACTCCAATCAGATGTAAATTTCGGCTGCCCCCGGGCTCACAAACTGAGAGCCCCCTTCACACTGCAGACACAAATTAAACAGTTTGTTTGCCAATTCACATGTCATTTTAATGACTTTTTATTCGTTTCCCTTTTGTTTAAATGAACAGAATTACAAACCGTCATTGATTTATAATATCTGGGCACTTGAGCGGGCTGTCCAAGATCTCTCAGTCTAACTAGACGTCTGAATAGGACAAGTGGAAGAGAACAAATGCTACTACTAGTAAATGTGCCATTTGGAAATATAACTGAACTTTAATGGCCTTTCAGGGTTAATAACACTATGATAATTAATACAAATTATATAATGAGTATACGATAATAAATTAATTGTAAAAAATTGTATTGGTGTAAATGTGATATGTAAAATGAGTTGAACATTTTACCTCTTTTTATTTGTAAAACATTTTTTATTAGATTTTAAACATAAAAAATTGATAAAAACCTTTTCCAATATCAATTTACCAAAATCCATATTTGGAAGCATCTAAAAATATGTGCAAGAACGCCAATCATCAAGCCTTAATGTGTGTGGCAGAGGAAAGGACATAATGCTATTTATCACGGGGTGGCTGTCTGGCCTGCTTGTTTGTGCTGGAGCCTCCAACCATAAATTGTGATCTGTTTTTATCGTTTGTCTGTGGTGCAGATGAGATGCCAGCTGGGCTGAAGGGAGGCAGGGAGGCATTCCACTCTGCCTCACAGCGCCGGATTCAATTACTGCTACGTGGGCCATTCTCTCACGTTTTTTTCTCCAAAGGCCAGCCTTTTCTGCCAGGCCAACGGAGAGGACTTGGGAACTCTGTATGTATGTGTGTGTGTGTGTGTGTGTGTGTGTGTGTGTGTGTGTGTGTGTGTGTGTGTGTGTGTGTGTGTGTGTGTGTGTGTGTGTGTGTGTGTGTGTGTGTGTGTGAGAGTGTGTTGACATGTGAAGATGTTTTCTCCTCTGTGTGTGTGTGTATATGTATGGAGATTATATGTTTTGTCCTCTGCGTGTGTGTGTGTGTGTGTGTGTGTGTGTGTTTTTGAAATGTTTGGACACGAGGGCAGGAAGCTGCTGGGCGGAAAACAGGCGGTCAGTCGAGCCACCCGACTGATGCCTTCACCAGGACAGGAAGCAATGTGCCCTCGCGATTGGGCAGAGAAAATATTTTGCTTGACTCCGCTGCTGGAGATTTGTCCAAGTCCGGCAGGCGGCGTGTCTGTTTGTCTTGGGACGCGCACGCTCCTGCCTCCTGTTATTGCAATAATTAATATTATGTTTCAGACAAGCAGGATTGGTCCTGTGCACAGGCCTGAGGTCAGTCATCGAGGCCCACGCCTCTAGTGTACTATTGACTTAACTTCAGGACAGGGATGGCTCAGGACCAGAGGAGCTCACCATTTCCCCTCTCAGGGTGGCAGATACGCAAGGCCTCACTTCAATAGTTTATCTCTACTTTACCCACGTCAAAACACAGTAGCTGTGATCAGAAGTGAACTTCCGTTACTCAAGATGCTATCAAATCCACATGATCTTACGCTTGATCTAAACTGATGATCTGAACTGAGAAATGCTGTAATGACTAAGCTTCAGGGTAGAGGAAAGCAGCCCTCAGGAAACTGGTTTATATCTTAATCACCAGTGAATGGCATGAGAAAATAAAATAATGAAATGCATTCATTCCCTGGTGTCATTTAAGTTTAATTTAAAAAGCCATAAACTTGCATTTCAATGCAGTTTGTTTTCTAAGTTGGGTTATGCACTATAGTCTATAGGATACAAAAAGGGGAACGCAGTTTTATTTGTTTGGATAGTTCTATATATGACTGTTTCACCCAAACTCTAAGAAAAGTGTTAACTAGAGACCGAGCTATGCGAGAAAAAAAACGTTCCATCACTTTCTGAAGCCCACAGTAGGCTTTGAGGCAGCCCTGATGCCTCTCCTTAATTAAATCAGGACAGACGACATAATGGGCCCAACACAGCCGTACACAACCAGATCAAAAGGCCGTAATGAGGGATTACCATGCTCATTTATCATCAGTGTTTTTTTGTGGTTGGAGGCCGTTGTTTGAATGTATTAAGTCGGCCCCACACATTGTGAGCTCGGGGTTTGACTGGGGTCATAACGAGTTATGAATGTGATGGGCCTCATTTAGATAATGACAGTAATGAACTCTGTAACCTGGGCCTCCCCGCAAAAAAGAAAAACATCTCCGCCGTTAAGCCCGTCTAACTGTCCCCACTCTTCCCCACCTCACAATCTCACCACAAGCCTCCACCAGCGAGCCGACCTTTATGTTGGCAACAAAGCCTGATGTACCAGTAGAGCGCCGCGCCTCAGGTTGGCCTTGGTCCAGAGGTGACCTGCGGAGTGTTTTTGGAGCCTCCGAGCAGGATCTTCCTATTGCTGGGGCCCTCCGAACCCCACATCTGAGGGCCCATCTGTGTACAGCGAGCAACTCCTCGGGAGCGGAGGAGCAGAGGGAGGCGGAGGAGGAGGAGGCGCATGCTAATTTGACAGTGTGATGACTGATTACGCTCGCCGCGGCACCAGCGAGGCTCATTTTCATACGGCTTTGTTGCCCCCATCTGCCCTCCCAGGGAGACTGAGCCCCGAGCGAGGAAATACTCCATGGGCGTCAGGGAGGTGGCATGTAGCGCACAGCGGTGCCACGGATGCCACTGTTGCCACTCATCGCGCGGTGCCCTCGTACCCTCTCGCAGTGGCATTGTGTGCCCGGGGGTGATGGAGAGGTCGCTCTTCACATGCAAAGTACATGTTTATGTGAAGTCAATGAAATGTTATGAAGTAAAGGGGGCCCTCTCCGCACCCAGGGAAAAATCGAATCTGAGGTGTTGTCCCAAAGCAATAGACTGTATCCAGGCTTTCATGTCACTTCATTGTGATCACTCCCATACCTCAGTTGCATATGAAAGCATCATTGTTGGCGACGGGTGATCCTGAATGGCAAGAAAGACTTTATGTGACATCTATGATGGACAATCCCCGGGTCACTGTGCAATGGGATAAACACTGTAACAGATCGTCCCATTTTGAGTGGTGTTGTCATGTTTAAAAACAAAACAAAAAAAAAACTTTCCTGCAGTAGTCCCTATTTGATGAATGCCTGAATATTTTCAACCTGGTATAAAAGATATTATCCCCCTCTCAACCCATTTGTAAACGTACCCTATTGTTGCTTAAGTTCTATTACAATATCCATCGTGAGAAAAATTCCAATGGATTGTCTGAGGACCCCCCGAAATAATCTAAAAGAATGCCAAGCACGCACTCTTTAATAGCGTATGCATTTATTTGGGAAAAAGAATGTGAAGGAGTGAGAGAAAGAAAGAAAGAAAGAGGCATGATGGCTGTTTGTCTATTTGCCTGGTGTCCCCACACACTGCATACTTGTTGCGTTCAACAGGGCACTGGTGACCAGGGAGGATTCAATAAGGGTGAGATCACTCCCTCTTGGTCTGATTGACAGGCAGCCTCAGCCAGTGTCATCACTCTCTCTCTCTCTCTCTCTTTCTCTCTCTCTCCTAAATCAAGAAAAGAACAAAACAACTAACCCTCTATGATCATCTCCAAAAAAATAAAAAAGCCCATCTGCTTGCTTAGTAAAGGTAAGGGTCTCTCCCCCTTCAAAAAATAAAGAGAGAGATAGAAAGACAGCTCACGGAGGAATAAGATTCCTCACGAGTCCACAGGTCCCAATTATTCAGAGATTATCCTTTCACATTCACTGATCTCTAAATGAATAAAGTTTGGGGCACATTACTGACAGCTGGGTGCACCTCTATAGGCAGTGGAGGCGGATCAGGGCCCCGGGTTACGGTGTCAATCTCTGGCTAACCCCTGGGGTTAGCGAGGTGACATTATGTAGAGGCAGCACAGAGGCGTCCCCTCTTAGCGCTCTTTAAACCCCCGTTGGATAAATGGAGAGGGCAATCACATTAGACAGTTTTCTTTCTCTTTTTTTTTCACTCTTTCTCCCTCTTGATTTTTAAGCAGAAACTCCAGCAAATCCCGGGACCGTGCTCCGGCTGTTGACTTTAAAGTTAGCTTAAGAGGCTGTCGGTATGGCAGACAGAAGGCTGGAGTCAGCGGAGGCCAAGCCGGTTTTGCAGCCTTCGGCAATAAGTGCCACATCACATTTGTTAAAGAGGAGGCATGCACGCATGGACGCGTGCACACACACACACACACACACACACGCGCGTGCACACATGCTTAAACACTACACACGTGTTTGCACGCTTACTCACATACACACGCTTAAATACGAGAGGGGGATGTCCTTAGATTTGTAAATGTTCAAAATGTGAAAATTCTCACAGATCTGAAATATTTGCAAATGTTTAAGGATTTTGTCATTTCAGGAATCCCACAAATCCTCTATAAAGTTTAATTCACGCGTCTTTTTTGAGAGTTTAGCTTTATCTTTTTTCATCTGAACAAGCCGACTCATGACATGAAATGAGAAAAGCAGATGGGCCTTCTAAAAATGTAGGGGATTAGCAGAGGGGCAGCCCTGTGGATAGGCCTAATCTGTGGGTCAGATCGGATCATAACGCTGTTCCTCGCGTTAAGATGGCAGAGGACTGGGCCGAAAACTCTGTCTCGCCATTCCACCTAGGGCAACCCTCCAGTACCTCTGCACATCTCACCCGCAGTGCCATCTTGGTTTCCATCCTGGCCAGACCCACACTCCTCCTTCTCGCCCCTCTCTCTCTCTCTCTCTCTCTCTCTCTCTCTCTCTCTCACTCTCTCTCTCTCTCCGTCTGCCGCTTCTTCCCCGCGGGTCGGAACTCTCAGATCTCTCAACAAGTGTTGCCCGGGCCTCTCGTTCTTTTTTTATTTTGTGTGTGTGTCGTAGATAAAAAGGGAGGCTTCGGGATTCTCATGCGAGCACACAATGCCTAAACAAGCGGGTATGTCTAATTCAATTAAGTGCACGAGGCTGTGCCAAATCGTGGCAGTGGGCCCGTGTGACAGTGTGGTAATGAGCCTGGCTCTTTGAGCGGGCCGGGGGGTCTGGAGAGGGGCTCCCCTGCTAATTCAGCCCTGCTCCTCACAAGCACTTCTGCCCCCCCCTCCGGGCTTTTATAGGCTTCTTCAAAACAGCTTGGAAACACTCAGCCGTTCAGGACTCCTCTTCTTTTTTTTCTACATATACACACACACAAAATGTTTCACATTCCGCCGCCACTGTGCCAATGGGGACGGGGACAGTGGACAGACATGGACACAGACACAGACAGGGCATTATGCTGGGCAAGGGGACGATGGTGGGTGGGGGGGGGGACAAGAGGCCGGCTCTCCACTGATCTGCTCTCCTGCGCTGGGACAAACACAGCTGGCCCGGAGCAGAGAGCCGCTGCTGCTGGGTGCCAGGGGGCCACTTCCTTTGAGGAGATGTGAGGAACAGTCGCGCATCACCCAGACCCGACACTTTTGTTTAAAGTGATCCGATGTGTGCCGTGCTCATTAGAGGGGCTGCTTTCATTGCAATTAGGGGCACGGGAAGTGCTCGGTGATGAGAAAGGCTGCCAATTAACCAGCTGGGTAGAGCGCAATCATGTTTGCACGCAATATCACTTGGTTCTGCCGACCGTCCATCATGGTTATGTTGTTGTCAGTTGTATAAGACACAGAAATCATTCAGATTTTCTGTGGACATATTCATTCTGCAAGAAAATGACGCATTCCGTGGTAGTTTCAACCATGACATGATGTTTGAAAGACATGGTTTTATCCCCTTTTGAGCAAAAACAATGATCGAGCCCGCAACAATGTGAGAAAACAAACAGAGAGAAAGAGGCTAAATGGACATTTAGCAAAAGGGAGAACAAGTGGGAGAGCGTAACAGTCACGGAAGAAAGGGCATTACACATGGCTCAAGAATAACCTGCATTCTTCTGCATCTCGACACTTTCGACTTCACTCAGCAAACATCACACAAAAAAGCTTAGAGGCCTTTATTTTCAGTGAAACTATCAAAAAGGCCTCCCGCTGTGTCCTCCTGAAACTCAGATTCCCCGTTCTCACAAAAAAAAAAGCCTCTTAAACATTTGACTTTCTCACAGAAACAGCTTGCTAAATGGCATCTCGGTAATGGACTCCTGCTAGGGTTCATATGCGTTGTATACCCACATTGCACAAAGTTGTGTCAACAGCATTAACATGAGAATGCCCGGGGAGAAAGGAACAGAAAAGATAGTTTTTTTGTGAATAAAAATCTGAAACTATTGAATTCTTTGTTTTCCGGAGAAAGAAAGAAAGGGGCAAAAAAAAAAAAGATCAAATCAAAGACGTTGATGGTCATTTTTTTCCACTGCAGAGAAAAAAAAAAGTGCCGCCGAATGAATGTCTTATTTACATCCCAAAGGGAAAGGGACGAGGTTTTTAAAGGATGGGAAAAACAGGCCCTCCTATTATGGTGGGTGCTGGTAGCAGAGGGCCACGGCTGCCCCCTTTCGCCTCCCTGCCAGGCCACGGTTAACAAGGCGCAGGCTGAATTAGAGAGTGGCAATGAGTTTTTAATTGGTGACACATTATATTTATCAAGCTGACAGCAGAGTGCTGCGCCGCGGCCTCTCCTGTTTTGTCCCCTCCGCTCACATTACTTCCCCCTAGGTGCCCCTGCATGCCGCCCCCTAGCCGGCGGGGTCCCTCACGTGTGAAAAAGAATAAAAACATGATAATCGAGTGTGCGCCGCTGAATGATAACATTGAATTATTCATTAGGACCTCTTAAAGTGCTGGATAAATCAAGGAACCCCCCTTCCATACACACCCACACACACCACCCCGTTACCTCCCACCACCCCTTCACCCTATCTCACTCTCTCTTTTTTTTTAACAATGGCTTTTCATTGTCAGTGGCCGAATCGGTGCACGACAGTTTAAACCCCGCACATAAAGGCAAATCCTTTTCAGACCTCTTTAGCCATCCTGACAGCCTTGCGGCATAGAAGGAAAAGTTATTAACAAGTGTTTAATATTTGTAAGGGAGTGGTTCATCATTCTCTGCTTGAGTAATATGTGTTTGGGTCAACAATGTGGCGATGATGTCCTAGATGATAACACACATACGTGTATATGTTCTCCATAAGATCAGCTTGTACATGATAGACATTCAAATTACCGAAGAAATGGGACATTGATTGGTCCGTGAACATGGCTTTCGGAACACCTCATTCCAAGACAAGCCTCTTTACAACATTTTGGTTTTGATAATCCTTGATGATATTTGTTCAAATTTTCATTTTTTTTGTATTAGTGTCTGATTATTCACATTTTGTGTGTCTCCTCTCCTGTTCTCCATGAGATCAATAATAGAAAGTAAGTTGGAAACTAAACCAACTAAAGGTTATATCTCAGTAAATCTTACATATGGTAATTTCAGGAATGGCCAGCAATATTTCCATTCTGCCATCGACATTTATCTACATTGTTGATTCAATCTTTGTGATACACATAAAAAATATTTGTGAGGTGACAAAAAAGAAAATAAATATTACAACAAAATGAATAGTCTTCAATGAATATCTTAAATATGTAAATTCTTCAGCACACTAATAGAACTGTGTAACTTAAATAATTGGTGGCACACATACATAGTTTTACCATCAGTTTTACATTTTCTCTTGACCCTTTTCCATACATTTTTTTTTTTCTTACTGATGTGTAATAGATGAGAGGGAGCAACAAGTGGTCTTGAGACAAGTGCTCAGGACAAGTGGTGTAGCAAAAATGCACAAAATATGTTAAGGAAGATCCTGTTATATGGTATCTGATTAAGAGTGCAGTTGCTGATCAAGAAAAAAAAAGTACAAAAACGTTCTAATCTACTCTGATCTCTGGGTGTTAAATAAATTTAGCTTTCACTGATGCCCTGGTGCTCAGGAACTCTTTTCAGAGCCTGGTGGAAAATGCCAGCGGGGAGCACAATGAAAGAGTAAGTTTTGTTCTAGCCTCTTATTCCTCTGAATTTCACCGTAAACATCTCTGTGTTTGTGGAGCAACAGGAGTGCGCAAGAACTCAAACAGATTTGGGGAGATCTTTTGTTGACCACAGCCTTCAGTCTGATGTGGAGGGGTTTTGGGTGGGGGTGGAGGGGGGGGGGGGGGGGGGGGGGGGGGGGGCTGGGGTTGGATTTTAGGGGTGATTCGAGCCTCCCTCTTTATAATAGCCAGAAAGAATAGGCGCAGGCGAAGGAGGCCTAATGAAATATTTAAGATTTCGGCTAAAAAAAGGGGCCCTTGGAAGTGGCAACAAAGGATTCGCTGAGGGCCCTCTTTGTGCGGCAGCCTGGCGGAAGCTGCGTCCGAGCCGCTACAGATGTGAGGTGGGCCCATATTGAGCGGGCCTGTGTAGGCCCTGGCCACAGCTGTGTCACCGCGCTCCCGGCCGAGCCACCAGCCCCCTGCCTTTGTGCTGCTTTGTGTGCGGCACAGAGCCCCGATTTTCCACCGAGCTGATTGCACAGCAACGGCTTTGTGTTGCCACAGAAAAGAAGGAGAAGAAGAAGAAGAAGAAAAAAAGTGCCCCACCCCATCGCACCATAGTCACTCATCCGCCCTCTGCCTCACTCATCCCCCACCCCCTCTCCCCCTCTCCCTCTCTCCCTACCTCCCTCAGGGATCTGAGCATCCCTGTTCCTCTCCCCTTCTCTGGTGCGTTGGTGGCTATTAAAGGATGACAAGGTGATGAATTCCTCCACTGCTGGCCCGCGTGATCTGCTGTGTTACGCAGCCGTGGGCAGGGGGCTCGAAGATCAACTCCTTATTCGCTCTCCCCTTCTGAATCAGCCTATTTAGTGCCTAATGGTGGTTGATTAATGGACCTCACGTTCTAAAGAACATATGCCATGTTTAAGGTCTTGAGGGGGCATTGTGAGGCTATTCTATGCCATGATGACACAAGGCTGATTCAAGCTTGGACACAGAATAAATGGCGCAATGGCTTTTGACCAGGAGTGGGCCATTATTGACTGGTTCATGGTTTGTTAAAAAAAAAAAAACACCCTTGTTAAAATAGTGTCTAGTTATAACTCCCTTTGGTTAAGATGTGCTGGATAACACATGTTTTTTAAATGGTTTGTCTTTACACTACAATCAGTAACTCAAATTTAAATGTGTTTGCGGCATACATGTTTCATCAAGCTTACATTCCACATCAATCCACATCAATCAATGTTTTAACTGAAACACAAGAATTACCACCTGTTGTCATGTCCAAAACACAACCACTAAGACTAATCCACAACTTAAAATAGGAAAGATTGACTCCTTAAGTTAGACTTAATTAAAGATCATAGATTAAATAATACTTTCAAAAAAATGAAACATGTTATGTTAAGTTTCAACTCACAGTATTCACACCAATTTGTGTTTTTTTCATCTGTCTTTTTTTTTCTCCGAATTTCGATCTTGTTCATCTGCTCGTTTTCTGGTTAGATCTCCTCTGGGAGACGTTTTATCAGTGAAACATTATCCAGGGGAGGCTGTGCGGCTTTAGACATTCCCTAATCTCCTGCCCCACCAGACAGCTATAAACCAGCAGAAGCAGCTTTCATTCACCTCTCTCTCCTTTTCCTGGGGATCAAGCATCTGACAACAATTAGCTGTCAACGCAGTTCACAACATTCTCGGGTAAGACAGATGAAACTAAAGATTTTTTATAGGATGGCTCCCATCAACCTGCCCGGGTGTCTCACGGCTCAGTGTCGTATTCATGTTTTATCATTATCCTCCCGCAATGCTGCCCTGTTGGCCCCTTACTTATGAAATGAATTAGAGAGGAAAGCGTGAAGTGTGTCTGTGTCTGTGTCTGTGTCTGTGTGTGAGAGAGTGTGTCTATGTGTGTGAGAGAGAAACTATAAGTGTGTGTGTGCGTGTGTGTGTGTGTGTGTGTGTGTGTGTGTGTGTGTGTGTGTGTGTGTGTCTGTGTCTTTGTCTGTGTCTGTGTCTGTGTGTGTGTGTGTGTGTGTGTGTGTGAGAATCTATAAGTGTGTGTGAGTGTGTGTGTGTGTGTGTGTGTGTGTGTGTGTGTGTGTGTGTGTGTGTGTGCGTGTGCGTGTGCGTGTGCGTGTGCGTGTGCGTGTGCGTGTGCGTGTGCGTGTATGGTGTGTGTTTGTGTGTGTGTCTGTGTCTGTGTCTGTGTCTGTGTCTGTGTCTGTGTCTGTGTCTGTGTCTGTGTCTGTGTCTGTGTCTGTGTGTGCATGCATATCTGTGCATATGGGAGGCTGGGAGGATTCACCTATTCAAAATTATGATATCACTGGCGTAAGGAAAACATCCTGAGCCTAATTAGCCGCTCCGGCGTCTGTCTGCTTGTCCTCACTGGGAATGAGTCCCAGCATGCCTCTGGCACAGGCTGCACTCGGGCAGGAGTCTGTCTGTGTGTGTGTGTGTGTGTGTGTGTGTGTGGGAGGGGAGAGGCGCACCGCCAGAGATATGGCTCATAATAGATATGGGATCCCTAGTGTGGGCCTTTGGCTGTTGCTGGGGCTGATGCAAACCAGAGGCGGCGATCATTCACAGGGCTCCCCTTACGGCCCTGATCCTCGCCTCGTCTGTGCTCTGTCCTCCCCACAAAGACCTTTCACGTTTAATGGCCTGTTGGCTGAGTGGGCCGCTGCAGCCCTCTCCAAATGAAAAAGGCCGTGGCGCAAAGAGGAGGGAAAAAAAAGAGAAAGGCTCACAGACAACTAATGCAGCTTAATATTCTTTAAAAAGGGAGTCGGGGACAATTAAGGGAGTGTTTCCCATCATTCTCCCCCAACAGTTCCTGGCCCGCCTGCACAGCATCTCCACTGTTTGATGGAGTCTGAATGCATCTTATTGATGGGGTCAGAGATTAGTGGCGATTGGGCCGCGGGTGAAAGGAGCCATGCGTGGCCCCTGAAGCGGCTCACAGAGCCACATTCACTCGGGCCCCTCGGCCTCCTCCGCACACCAGCTCATTTGATCCACTTGCCTGCCTACCAATGCCTCTCAACTGTGCTGCTCGAGCAGAGGGTTGTTCTTCTTCACGCACGTGTGCTGTGTGTGTGTGTGTGTGTGTGTGTGTGTGTGTGTGTGTGTGTGCGTGTGTGTGTGTGTGTGTGTCTGTCTGTCTGTGACAATTTTATACTAAACCCTGCCTTTAATGCAAACTGTGCACTAGTCTTAGTAGCTTAGCACATTTACTTCGCACAGTTCCTAAGAGATTTATTGAAGGTATTGTTTTTATTATTTATTTCAATATCATTTCAAAATGACTTCCAGTCCAATTCTGGACTGCAAATAACACAGATTTGGAAAAACATGTGTCTGAAACTCTATTAAACAAGGCACTCTATTACAGGTTTTGATTTGTATTAATTGTTCTGTCAACGTGCTGAAAATGTGTACTCGTTTTGAGTCATTTTTAGCTCCTCTTTCTCTATAATGCCCCAAGAGACTGATTATAAGAGAGTACACTTTTAGTATACTTTTACAAAATTGAAGGGACAAATTACATTATAAAAAATGTAGAACCCGGGCTACACAATTAGCACTTAGCATATATGTATTTTTGTAATTTGGTGTAGCGTTCATTTATAAAGCAGTTATCATGGTTTGATAGAAATGTGAAAATGGAGGCAAGGGTTTTTACTTTAAGTTTGATGCCACTTGATTCCAACATCAGTCGGCAGTTATGGGATTCTTGTGAAAGACTTTGACCATGTTTGAGGTACCGTATGACCACTACATTTCTTGCACCATCACTAAATATTGTGACATCAGCCATATTCTCACGAAGCACTTATTCCTCAAAATGAAGGATGTTGCATGTTCTTCATCCATTTACCTTATCTATGTTGCAGACTGCAGCCCTATGAAATTCCATTTCAAACTAAACAAAAGTGAATGAAGATATGGCTCATAAATCAAATCAATCAAAATAAAGACAAGCACCTCGCTTATCCCACACTCTGGTGTAGATTGCTTTTTAAATAAGTTCTAAAGTCACTTAGTTTACTAAAGTAAACTCTTCTCCAAGCAGCACAGATGTGGTATATATTTCCCTGTGTTTATTTCCAGCAAGAAAGCTGAGGCGGTTTCATAATACCTGCAGCATCTGCCACATCAAAATGTCTTAAAGGATACTTACAAGTTAATTATGTTACATTGCAGTCATAAATGCGTCTGGCAAGAGTATAAATACATACAGCATGAATTACAGTTTAGTCTGCCGTGCATCTCACTCAATCCCGTCTCCGTGTCGTCTGCATCGCCCCAGAGGCACGTCTGCGGGTGGCGGCTGCCAAACCTGAGCTGTGAGAAGATCTCAGTCTGCATCTGCCGCCGGCCGGGGACGTGGCTGTGTGGCTGTGTGGCTGTCGTCAGGCAGGCATGTGTCTACCATTTTAATCACACGAGTGAGAGTGCAAGGTCACCCAGTGCGCTGACATATCCTTGGAGGGGGTCAGTATCCCAGCCCACGGGAAAAATCCTCCACAGAGTTACAGGCATATCACAGGATGTAATGAGGGATCAGCAGCACACTCATGGCCTCTGAAAGGTCACGACTGCTTAGAAACACTGCCCCTATGTACTGGAGGAGCTCTGGAAGGATTCATGAGCAACAGATGAGATGGGCTGCATAACTGAACATGCTGGTTTTCAAAGAAAACAAACTAGACTCTTATTTGTGATTTGGCTTTGCAGGACATAACATTCAATTTACTTTCAACATTGTAGACATTTCTAAAGGAAAATTCCTTTTCCTGAGTAAATACTAATGCTCAATCTCCTTGATGCTTCATTCTGTGAGATGCCTTCATTGTATGAAAAACAACCTCATTCAGATTCCTATATAGTATAAGTGTGTGTGTGTGTGTGGCTGTATGTGCATGCATGCTTAAGTGTGTGTTGGGATGCAAAGCCATCAGGGGGTGCACTGCTTACCGCTGTATTTTACCCAGTAGTGGTAATTAGGAGAAAATGTTTGGGTCAGTGGGAGAGCATGGTTTTGTTTGGCTTCATCTCCAAACTGAATGGTATCTATAGAGGCATAAAAGAAAAGGAGCCAATTACCACTGAACGTTTTGATTTCCGTACTCATTCTGTGCAATTAGTTGGAGGCTTTACAAAGTCTTTTGAGTGGCTATGGGATTATTTTATTGTCAGGTCATATCATTAGGCCAAAGAGCATACCCTACCTGTTCTATAGCTGGTTTGTGTTCAGGAGGATTGCTTAAAGACCAGAAGTAGGCAGAGCTTCGTAGACTCTTTAACATTGTTTAGCGTACCTTACAAGGTCTCCTCTACTTTTTTCTTCAAATAACCACGGCAATTATCTACACACATGAACACTAACATTGAAAACAAAACATCAGCATGTTCTTCTCAATGCTCTAAACGCAGAACTACCGTGCTGCGGTTTGAAGAAAAAAAAAAGTCCTGTGCCATCAGCAAGGATGCATGCAGGACCTCATAATTGGGGCCTGTTTCATGTGCGGTATTTACAGTCAAAACGGCAATTACGACTCAAAACAACAACTCTGCAACTTTGAAGGTCACTGTGAGAACATGTCCCCGCTGCCACCATCCCCTGAGAACCTCTGGGAAGTCTCTGGGAAGAAAAGAGAGAGAGAGAGAGACATCCACCATTCATGTTTTGGGTTACACTCCTTAGCCCCCAGCCCAGAACAGTTTCCCTGCCTTATCAGTGCTAGTCTGGGGCACACACCCGGAGACTCCCCATGAGTATGGGGTTCCGGCAGCTGCTGCGGTGGCGAGAGGGGCAGCCGTGGGGGAGCGGAGGGGGTGTTCATGGGAAGGATCTTCCTGAGCAATGTTAATAACTCACAAGTGGCCCGGGCTGGTGGTCACCGGATTATTAATGTGCCACGGCGCTCCTGGCATCCGACCCCAAGGATAAATTCTTGGCGTAATGGGCAGCAGCTGGAGCAGGGTTTCCGGGTGGACAGCTGAGAGCTAATGGACAGGGGCCCGACGTGACTTGGGGGTAGGGGTGGGTGGGACACCCTGTCATTATCAAGCCCCCCACCCTCCTTGCTCCATATTGCTTTTAAAATGCCCCTTATCTGGTCTAAGTGTTAGGGTCACAGACTGCCCTGGCTGTATTTCGTCTCTCTCTTGCTCTGACAAGGCTAAGCTTGGGGATTGGCCAGATAAAAATCAAAAAAGACAACTGCCCCAGCCTCCAGTGAAAGGTGAAAGATAAATCGGACCACTGCAGAACATGTATAGGTCTGCTGTTGGTGCTTCAACACTAAAGCAACAGCATATGCACCCACTTGAAAATAAAGAGTGAAAATAAATAGAGGACCAAACAAGTAAAAAAATGCAAATGACTGAGTTTTGTGTCCATGTGTTTAACACCACTCAAGAATAACAAAAGAGTGGTCAGGCAATGGCTTGCCCTGGCCTAATGAGACAGCTCAGTGAATGGGAAAGGCTTATCTGTAAATCTCACAGTGCAGACTGGACAGCCTGTGTCAGACACTACCTTTGTCTTGCTGGTCTTCCCAGAAAACTGGCCCTTGCAATAAATACACATATTGTGAAAAGAGCACAGAGAGAGAGAGAGAAGATGGGATAGAGAACTATACAGGCAAACATTTTAGATTCTAGATTACTATGTTTGCATCAAATTGTAAAAAGCTTGAATTAATGATTTAATAATAAAAACAAAGTTCATAAACATCAGGAAGTTATTGTATACTCCATACCAGTTAGTCATTCAAGTGCTTCCTGGTGTTCACACAAGGAAAATACAATATATACAGAAACAAATTAAATATTCAGTTACCACTGGATATTATGTATTCAGGATTTTACAAATTCTACGAAATTGTCGTGGGAAATCATGGCGTGTGCAAAGGATCCTTTTGTTACAAGTACCTCGTTCAGACTTTAACCTACTCTTCTCCCCAAAACAGCGAGCTTGAAGGCTGACCTTGACATGGAACTGCGGGTAACTTCCACTTGCCAGAAATATTTTTAAAAAGCACCGTCTTTCAGTGTGTACACAAGGCGCGGGGGTTGACACATAGACCTCAGTCTTGGCTGACGACCAGCGGCTGGTCCAGCGTTGGCAGCGGGACCGTGAGAAACAGGGGGGCGACACCCAAATGTCATCACAGCTGCAAAACTGCTGAGCATAAAAGCCTAATTACAGAAATATGCACCCCGAGGCCTCCCCGCAATGAAAACAGAGCCGCGTTTTACTCGACACTGCCAAAAGACCGCAGTGTAACTTGTCCTGCGTTATGTTACGTGGGATTTACTATGAGCAAGGAACTCCAGAATTCCACAGCTGCTGCCAGACATCAACGCGCGCGTGTGAGCGGGTGGGTGGTGGGACTGTGAGACAAGGGGGGGAGCGAGTATTTATTGTGAGTCTGACTGTAATAATAATAATATTAATAATGATAATAACAATAATAACGACTATGATGTTTATGGTAATGACAGAAACGATTTGTGAGGTATTTAGAAAGTACTTATTTATTAGAAATAATTCCCCGTCATTTTACAGTTTTTTTTTACTGAAGACCTGTAATTTACTGGAAGGAAACCGAAACTAACTAAAACTGTAAGCGCGTGTTGAATATTTGCATATGAAGCCTTGCAGGAAGTGGTAGAGGTGCGAGACAGAGATTAGGCCTACGTAGGAAGCTTTACAGGCCTACGCATTGACCAATGAGCAGGCAAGTGTACAGTTTACGCGTCTTCTTCATGCAATGCACAATGACTGAACGACTTGTGGCACAACCAGTAGCAATTATGATAGTCCCGTTAACAGAACACGTTTCTACTTGATAGTTTCCGCTTGTTGGGAATTTAGCATGGCAAGCTATAAGCTAACAAGGAGGGGGGGAAAACCTGTTTGTGTTGGCTACCCACACTGGATAATTCTTTCATACACACACGCGCTTTTGTAAAGTGGTGCTATTTGTTAATATGTGTAATAAATTGTCTTACTTAGGGTTGATCTATTTATCTTGTGTTCAGCCTCAACTGTCAGACCTCGGGCAAATAGCCCGTGTGGCAGTTAGAAACCTCAACAGACCATCAGTTTACATGCCAACCCCTACCTGGGGAAACTTGATTAGGGCTACTTTTTTTACGTTGTGAAACAAACATGTTAATTACGTTTACTCCATGGAGAGGTTTGCATTTTGTGTGAGGGTAATTGCAGTGGACAAGAGTGTTCGCCCTTTCGTGGTTCCCGAGTGCATAAGTAACAAAGGCGGCACGCGTTTAGGCACGCGCTGTCACGTCTCTCTCCTTTTAACGTGACACACCAGAGCAGGCAGATCAGAATGTTGTTTTTCACGCATGTTGGGTTATTGAATGCAAAGGTAGGTTGCAATAGGTGCTGGATAGCAATATTTCAGATGGCACCGTACAAAAACGCCGTTCGTTATTAAAATGCCTTTTTTTTTTAACTTATGTTTTAATATTTTGAATTGTATGAGCGCAGACAATGATTATGCATGTTTCATAAGTGCTATTGTCAACAGTAGTAGTAAAACCTCTTTGGCAGTAGCTGTAACTGTAGCTTTTTCTCCTCAACACTTATATTAACCACATAACTGACCTTTTTCAATGTAAAACAATGAGACCACTATTCATCCAGCATATTCTTCGTGTTGATGTTTCAGATTTTTTTCACGAGGAATCGTGGAACCAGGGAATCTCTGACTTAAGCCGTGTTTATATATCTTTTGAACAGCCAGGTACGTTTGTTTGTCCTTTTCTGTTTTCACGAAAAGCAAAAGCTGCTTGATAAAGACCATAAATAAATCTGCACGGTTATATGTAAACAAACCACTCTTCAGATCCACACAAGGGGAAAGACTTTATCTCACATCGTGGAGGTCTTGCCTCCCACGTCCAAGAGCTGTGTCAAACTGCAGGAGTATGTTTTACTCTGCATAGGACCTTGTGAAAAATAAACAAATAAAAATGTGTCTACATTTTCATCATGCAATGTTTACATGAAGGTGAGACAAAATGCTTTTTTTTATTGTGTTTACCTGTATCGACTACTGTGTTTGTATATGTAGTTTTCGTATTTGCATGGATGAAAACTTTTCTGAGTGTGCCTCTGTGTGTGTTTATGCACAAACAGGTTTTCGTTTGCCTGTGTCTATGGTTCAGCAGAATGCAGTGTTTACTGCTGAGTGCTTGTGAATATATACGGTTCATTCCCCAAATTGCGTTGCACATGCACATACTGTATGTGTGTGTGAAGAGAGGTGAACCTGCCTGCTCTTGACTGTGTGTGTGTGTGTGTGTGTATGTGTGTGTGTGTGCCTACTCCTCTGAGCATACTTATGCTCGTGTGGCCCTGGTGGGTGTGTGCCCTGGAGTACGTGTGCGCCCGTGCGTTGGTCTTGCGTCTAGGCTGAGCTGCACTTTTGACAGACAGGGTTGAAGGGAGGCAGGAGGCAGAAGCTGCGGTTAGGAGGTGGGCAGGGGTGTGTGTGTGTGTGTGTGGAGATGAGAGCACCGAGAGAGGCGAGCGGAGGAGGTGAGGTGAGGTGCAGGGGAGGAGGGGAGGGGAGGGGAGTGTGAGAGAGGGAAAAAGAGAGAGCCTGTGCTTGTGCCTTTCAAGGTGTGTTATTTGTTCAAGGCTGTCCAAACATTTAGAGAGCGCTGGCAGCCCAGGAATGCAGAGGCAGGGCCGGGGCCGAGAGGAGCAGCCGTGGGAAACCTCTGCTCTCCTCAACCTCTGCCGGCTCGTTCCCCCCTCGGGCTGAGTGTCAACACAGCCTGTGCCAGAGATGTGTGGGCCTGATAGTGACAGGTCCCGTCAGCAGCCCGGCGCGCGCTCGCACCCACACACACTTACACACACACACAGACTCACAGGCATACACATGCACACACAGGCGCACACACACTCACACTCACACGTTCCCGGCAGCACACCACCAGCTCTCTCTCCCAGTGACACACTTAAACAGGCGGATGTGTGAGCCGGAGGCGCCCACACGCTCGACTTAGTGCTCTGGCACTGACACATTAACAGACGTGCGCAGATACACATGCGCGCACATTCATACACACACGCGCGCGCGCGCTCACACAGAAGCTGCAGCACAAACTCTTAGGGGGAGACAAACACACACACAGACACACACAGACACACGCGCACATACACACACACACGCACACACAGACACACACACACACACACACACAAACACACACACACACATCTGCAATCATTTTATTGATTAAAAAAGCTTTTATAAAAGAAAGACTATTATCTTTTTGATATTGCAGTAATTTGTGCACATGATAGACGCTCTCAAGCATCATAGCCTTCAACATCCTATTATTTAAAAAATAAAATGTGTTTTGCCAGTGCTGTGTGTGGCTCAGCAGCACACTATTCTTTTCCAGTGACCATGAACACAATGAAACAAAAACAGTCTAGTACACAAGCTCGCTGTGGAGAATCCTACACCTTGAACTGCAATTACTTTTATAGGTTATTGCCACACGACTACTTTGGGTCTGAATGTGTGTAGAGTGTATTGTATGGGGGCTTTTGGACAGACAGAGACTGCTGTTAGTGATTGCGCTAATAAGCCTGTGCTTTGTGTTCACTGAGTGGTGTGCGCCCAGAGCAATGGGTGTGGTGCTGTGTGTGTGCGTGTGTGTGTGTGTGTGTGTGTGTGTGACAGTCAATGGTGATAGAGTCCTTCAAACAGCAACAAACACTGTCATACAGTACTTGGAGAGGGAGTGTCTGTAGTTCCACTTTTATGACAGGGAATAAGTGTGACTGTCTGTGTGATTTTGAGTGTGGAGTGTGTGTGTGTGTGTGTGTGGCTGGCTGTTGGAGGTCATATGTGTTTGTTCTTTTTTTGTTTGTCAGTACCAACATAAGAGAGGTAATTTAGTTATATTCTTTTAGAAAAGGCACTGGAACAATGTGTGCTAGACCATGAACAGAAACAGCTACAATGTACTGACTCAGTGGGTCATAACAGGACTACTAACTAGAAGGTCTCTAAGGACAGGACAATGTTAAAGTTTCTCTCTGATCACTCACTAAATCACAATTTAAAGAGAAACTTATATTGTGATTGTTATTATAGCTCAAACTATACATCAGTGCTCCTGGCAGAGAATGTGTCGAAACAGTTAAAGCTGTTGTGCCCCACTCATTGTGTAAGATGACTACAGTCCTCCAGGTGCAGCTGTATGTTTGCCAAGCGTGAGAAACATGCCCAGTCGAAACCCAACCAGGAAACCATGATTGTCTTGTGGCCTCGGGCAGGGTGAGCAAAGATGCTGTCTTGATTGGATGAATCAAGGTGGGTATGTGACAGACTTGTTGTTGTCAATGGCGACAGAGCTCCCTTCTTGCATTTACATTTGTGCAATCCTATGGGGAGGTCTCCCTTTTCTGAAAAGGGCTTGGGATAGCGAAGTACAGGGGGGACACATGGCTTCCAGGGCTGGCCTATTTACCTGTTCACTTGTAAAGCTTACACATGGGGGTTAAGGCATGGACATGCTGTAAATGGACTGAGGGTAGGTATTACAGCCCAGATAAATGCATGGACTCTGACGCATTGTTGTGTCCCATGTAAGGCAGGGAGTTCATACTCACCCTTGAGAGCAGGTTATGGACAGGCATCAGATTGTTAGAAGGATGTGGACAGTGTGTAGCAATGTGGAGTGAAACCACCCTCCTCCCTCCCCTCCATCCAATGCATTGAGGCGGCTGCCCTTGTCTCCGGGCTCTAGACACCTGCCTGCCTGTGCTGGGGGGAGAGGGAGGTGTGTGTGTGTGTGAGGGGGAGGGGGGGGGGGGGGGGGGTCAAGTTACAGCGATGAGGCAAGATCCAACCAATGGGCTCCTGTGAGAACGGCAAGGAAGCGTGGTGGGAACTCTCCTCCCCTCGTGCTCCTCTCCTTTGCTCTTGCTACCTGGGAACCTTTCGCTACCTCAGGGAGGGGCCATGCAAACCTTCCCTGTTAATGAATACAAAACAAAAACTCTCACCAACAGGTGAGTTACAGAAGTCAAGTGTGTTGGTTTTCTTTCTTGTTCTTCTTCTCTCTCCCTCCACCTCCTCCTAACTCCAACCCCAACCCACCCCCACCCCTCTTCATTTTTTTCCCCACTGCATTCGGTTTTACATCAGCCAATCTTGGCACCATTCAGCCAAGAGAGAAAGGAAGGAGAAAAAACAAAACGGTGTGGGAAAGTGTGGGAACTTTTCTGTCCTTCTTTTATTCCCAGTTGAGTAGTTTCAATGGGATTAACCCTGTTGGTGCCAGCACCTCTACACCTGTGACGTGTGGAGTTTTAGGATGATGCAGGTTATGATATTAAGATATTTGTGAAATACTGTGTTCATTTGATTTAATTTCTTTATTCATCCTTTATTTAACCAGGGTAGTCACATGAGACCAGGTCTCTTCTCCAAACGAGCCCTGGCCAAGACCTTTAAAGCAAAAACATACAATATAAATCACAAAAACGATGACAAAGAAGAAAACAATATATGAGGCTCCCAGATCTATTATAAGGCTACATTATTTTGGTTGTGTTTAATTCATAGCTTTTGAAGTCCAATTCAAAAGTTAGTTTAGACCCTAGGATAAAGGCTGTGAGCTTTTCCATTTTGTCCTGACGTCTTAGGAATTCTCCTCTAGGTTGGTAAAAAATATATTCTTACAGTTATTCCAGGAGGCTACTGAAAGCTGCTCTTCCATAATCAACAGTTTTGTTTTTCATAGAAAACAAATATGTACAGTTATATGTTTTTTATATTTTCAGATTACAGCTGTGTGTAATATTTTCTACCTGGGAACCTTTCACTACCTCAGGGAGGGGCCCTTCAAACCTGCCCTGTTGTTAATGAATACAAAACAAAAAACTCTCAGTTACAGAAGTCAAGTATGCAGTTATATGGTTTTATATTTTCACATTACAGCTTTGTGTAATATGTTCAGGTCCTTGTGAGACACTGTCTCTCCTCTGCTTGGATTACTTTTTTCAGGCTCAGCATATTGATCACCTCAGTTACTCCCAAACATCCAACAGTGCCCCCCTCAGTGCATAAGGAGAACTGCATATGAGTGACAGACTTGAAAGCTGAACCGAAATGACTGCTGGAGAGAATTCAGGGCAAATGCATTTGGACCAGTGTCTGTTCATGTGGTACTGAGACATGAAACATTCACCCCTGTGCAACACCTCATCTCCTGCGCTGTTCTGTCCAAGGCTGTTAATCAGTCATCGGACACGATTCACTGACTCCAAATGCACTGTTGCATTCTTTAATTCGAGGCCAGCATTTATGTTTTATTTGCCTATTGATTTCTTTCAGTCTTTGTTTTTAGGTCCTCGGGAGTTCTCTGCAGAGACTCAAGTTAAAGGAATCAGACAAGGCGGAGGGATGTCTCTGAGAAAGGCGTACATCAGAATTGCCTCAGACCTAGCCAAAGAATTGCTCACACAACATGGCCCACTGCTGAAGCGTGTCTTTTTTGGCTCTTAGTACACGCTCGTGTCTAATGTCATTGCATACACCAACGCATGTCCAGGCCAAGACAAATATGAGATTCCTACTAGAGTGCTGATACTGGTGGGTGTGGGCCTGTGTTTAACATTGTGTGCTTTCTCTGCTGATCTCTCTGTGGCTCTGGTTGTGTGTGTGTGTGTGTGTGTGTGTGTGTGTGTGTGTGTGTGTGTGTGTGTGTGTGTGTGTGTGTGTGTGTGTGTGTGTGTGTGTGTGTGTGTGTGTGTGTGTGTGTGTGTGTGTGTGTGTGTGTGAATGCATGCATGCACATGCATGAATAAAAAGTGGTAACATCACTATCAACTGTGCATTTGTGTGTATGTGTGTGTGCGTTTGTGTGTGTCTGTATGTCTTTGCTGCATCTTTGCTGCACCTTTGCTGCACAGCTCCACTGTTAGGTGGTCAGTGCGACACAGCTGGGAGGCCGCAGCAGGTCAGTGAGTGTGGTGGATGGTGGACAGTCCAGTGGTCAGTACGATGCAGCCGGGAGGCCGCAGCAGGTCAGTGAGTGTGGTGGAAGGTGGACAGGCCAGTGGCCAGAGGCCCCAGTGGCACCTAAGTGTGAACACTACCCTCATCTGTTTTACAGCATCCTCTCATTACTCCAGTCCGCCTTCACTGCACTCACTCAAACAGGAAAGACCTGACATTGCACTTCAAATAGTCCCGCTTAACCCCTTTGTCATCCCAAGACGCTGGCTTTTGTCTCTGTGGCCTCAGGTCCCAAGACAGAAAATGGCAACATCAATGGATTCGTTGTTGATGATGCTAATGCCGTTTCCTCTGGTTAACAAGCAATTTTTGCCACGGCCATCCCTTTTACCTCTGAAAGTCAGACCAGTGCTTGTCATCACAGACTCTACTCTGGTGATTGTAGAATGTGCTTAATGTACTTCACGTTTCTTATCTCCCCTTCTGGTCCGGTCTGGTCCTACTTTGTGTGTTTATCAGTTGTCGTACAACAGTTATGACACAACTGTCAGGGTAATTTGAGTGTAAATGCAGTCTGATGATTTAGTCACAGGAGGGGCACAGAGTTGATACAGGGCCTCAAACACAAAAGAGATTGCTGCAGAGGGGCTACAGAATAGCATTCTCAGCTAGGTGTAAGGCACTTCAGACATAAGTATGCTGTACAGGTCAACAAGATCTCGGCCTCTCCTTTTAAAATGGGTATTGTTCTGCTTTAAGACAAAGAATGTTGAGGAACAAACCCCAAAATTGAAAAGCCCGACCAAATAAAACAATCCTGAGTGATTAAATAAATGACTAAAATTGTCTTTAAAACAGCCCAAAATCCAATCTATCATTGGCCACTTTCTTGTTCCAGCTGGCTGAAATGTGTGCTTGCAATAACTTTAAAATCTCTTAAAAATCAAACAATAACGATGCTTAGTATCTGGTGTCCCACAAACTAAGGGCTCTTTTAACCCTTGTTGTCATTTCGTCCTTGTCTTTACCTTTGTGTGGCGTTCATGGGAAATAAGGCCGTACAATGAATCTGAAGCCAAGTGACTCATGTTGTTTTGTGTGGACGTGGTCGGATTACAACACAGATGGCTGACAATGGCGAGGCACAAACTAGATGACTGCCATAGACAAAGTTCCAAGCAAACTCTTAAGGGTGTGGAGAAAAATCGCAAGTAGGAAAGACAACTGATTTGGCAAGATAACACTGAATTCTGCGGTCACTTCAGTATTTGAATTGCCCTTTCATGACCCACATCACCAAATGTTCACTTGCTGAGGAAATGTTTTCTAATGTCTTTGGGGCAAACCAGAATCAAATCACCATTCTTTATTAATGAAGGTAAGCCTAAAACGAGCACGGTTTATAAATGAGCCAAAGTGATAGCCTGTCCCCTTATTCGGGCAAGAGTGGTGGTCAGTGACTGTTGGGAGCAACAAGGCCTCATCTTCCCTCCACCTCCACAAGTTTCCACACCTGCATACTATTGACTGTCTCTCTTCTGACCTTAACTAGGTTTGCACTTCACCACAGGTAGTGTATGCCAAGGGGGATGTGAATGCGTTTAAGGGTCTTTGCCACCAAGGGTGGGTGCATGCAAAAGTCATCTTTATGGCTTGCAACAGCAGTCCTTTTTTATTCAGGACACTTGCAGGAAACACGAACAGCGAGGGATCAGGTGATATTATAAGCCTGTTTGACAAGGGGGTAGCCTTGCCTTGTAAAAGGTGACCACACACAAGCTGTCTGTTTTCTTTTCTCTTGTTTACTTCTTCTAGTTGCGTTTTTTTTGTTTTGTTTTGAAACGTCAAAACCGGTCGAATGTACTTAGATATTTCCTGCATCTCACCTGGTTGGGTGTCCTGAGCTTCAAAGATTTTTCCTTATCTCGACCTGTCTTGTTTGATTTGGCATTTGAGTTTCTTAACCACGGGAAGCACAATATCCCTCTGAAATGTCCAAGATTGATGTATTCCTAATGTTTTAATTCATCTGAGAGAGTAATCAATAGGTTTCACACAGTGCAAAAAAAATTATGGACTTTTCATTGAAAAGGCTCATATTGACTGTGCTCTTGCCCATAATGTCTCATGGTTGTCTAGTCTGTCTGAATACCCCCACAGACAAAGCCAGAGGAGAGAGAGAGAGAGCTCTATTGAAATGACGTCAGTGTAATTGCAGCCCATGCACATTGTGTTTGCTTGTGAAGTAGGGGGGACTGAGTAAACCTCGTAATACAGTTTTACAGCAACGATTTATGCACAGGCGTCAACACGTCATTCACCGTCTGCATTATCACACCAGAAGTGTAGCAGGCTTCATTTCTCGCACCCACAACTGCTTTAAGCTAAGTGTGAAAAACAGCAACAACCTGTGGTAAGAAGCTGCTGCTAGCTGCTTGTACCGAGGCGACGTACTAAGTGTCTCATTAGCATCAGTCACAAACAAACAGCTGGTGGTAGATGTTATCTTTGGGGAAGGTATAGTCAGTCACAAGACTTTGTTTGTTTTCTATTTTACATACCACTGCATTGACGGAAACTACAGGAGTTCGCATGACTGTTGTGCATAAGGTTTCCTTAACAACAGAGCGCTGTCCTTATCATGGCCTGGGTGACATCTTGTAGAGTTTACAATCCTGTTTGCATACGGCCAATATTTACTGTTGATATATGGAGCCCATTTCCTCCTTAAGACGACACAATTCCTTCATACAGACGTACTTATCTGCTTCACCATCACCACCATAAAAACACCAACAGCTGGGGGATGTGGCAATGTGTGGCCATACTGTATGTAAGACAAGGATATGTTCATGGCAAACACAGACAGCAAGTCTATCCCGTCAAGGCCTACCCTCAAGGCTCTGTTGAAATGTTTGGCTCTGTTCTTGTAGAAGCGGATGCAGTGGAGGTCACATTTTAAAGGGGACAGCCATGAACACGCAGGCCAGATAGTTCACAAAAGACTTTATGACTCCTTTTTAAACAAAAAGCTTTAATTCTGTCTGTCTGTCTGTCTGTCTGTCTCTCTCTCTCTCTCTCTCTCTCTCTCTCTCTCTCTCTCATATTCCAGCACTATTTCCCTTCCAGTCCCAATTTCGTTGTCAAAACTCAGCCTTCACATTCCCTCCCACTCTTCCCATAGAGGAAGCGTTCCATCAGCAGAGTACAAAAGCTACCTGCCCAATAAACGCTGAGGCAGACAGTTAAAAAAGAAAGGGGAGAGGAGAAAGCTGAGTGAAAGAGGGAGAATGAGAGGAGAGAAGGGGAGGGGAAGGAAAGGGGGCATGAGTGAACGGTTTTATTGCGGCATATTAATTTGGATCCAGCGTTCCCCGGGGCCTGACAAGAGAAAGGAGAGCTGGGAGAAAGAAAGAGGAAGGGGGCGTGCAATGCCGCTATAAAACAGCTGCTTTCTCGCAATGGCTTCCATTTCCACCAGAGAGGTGGGCCAGTCTTGGCCAAGTTTTCCATGCCAATAAAGAGTACGCGGCATCCGACAGGGCCCTGTGTCGGAATTTGTGTTGTTTTGACGACGTGGGCGCTGACAACAGGATGTTCTTCAATGTTGTTTAAAAGTAACCTCTTGAACACAGACAGACCGTTTCATTTAATGATTCCTCTATTGATTTTTCAATACTTGCAGTGCCAGTGTCACACATTAGTTTGTCTACTTGTGTTTAGAAAAAAATTGAATTTAGTGACTTTGGAGACAAAGAGCTTTTCCTCCTTTGAGCTTTGCTCTTTTTCCCTCCAATTTTTTGACACCGAGTGGTTAAAATAGGCAAGGTATTTCACACTGGTGTGTGGGGGACGAGCGCAGTTTGTTTTCTTTATCCTCATCCCTTTTTTTTGTCATTTTAAGGTCTCTGCGAGTCCTGCGGTTTCTCCATTTTTAGCCCACACTTTAATCTCTGTATCAGCTTTTTGTTCTCCCGCCTCCCGCTGTCTCTCGAGCGCTAAGACAAAGTGCTATTTACACTAATGGCTCACCAGGCCTTTCACTGCGGAAACAAACAGTGCTGGGGGCAAGTGAATAGAACTTAACATTTTGACATTTTTCCACACGCTCTCAAAACCAATATTGACCCAGCACCCCTGCAAGGCCGGCTTTAGTCCGCGGCCTCGGCATACAAATCAAGCCAATGCATCCAGAGCCGCAGGCAGCCAGTCAAGGGGAGAGCTCAACAATGCCTGGCCCAGGATGGGGCTCTCCCACCGGGCCAGTAGAGTGGCCACTGTCCTGGGCTCAAGCTGGCACACAGAGGCCGGCTCTGTGAAAGACCTGACGCCATCCCGCCTGCTTTAATGATTCCGTCTGAGTGGGGCGATTGTGCCGGTACCTTTCGGCCCTGCTGGAGAGCGCCCGCAGACAACGGAAAGGGATGGTGGGGGTACGCGCATGTGTGGAACGGCCCCGTAGTGCGCGGCGCTTCTCAAAGGCCACATTACAATCAATTAGGCCCTAATGAGCAGGAGCTGGGACTTGTAACCTGCTTGCGGGGTCGCTCTTCGGCGGAATCCCAGCTGGCCGAGATGTCGATAAGTTCTGAAATAGCCCCAGACTGGAGGCTTGAGGCAGCCGGGAGGCACATTGTGCAAGGCTGTCCCTTCTCTGGACTTTCCTGCTAATTCATAACACACACACACACACACACACACACACGCCCCCACACACACACGTACAGATACAGTCACACAATCTCCTTTTCAAAAGTGAGAGCACCTGGAGTGATAAGAGTACAGCCACAAGCCAACATTAGCTTTCGGCAAACAAGCAACCTGTTCCACTGTATTTCTGCATGGCTGCCAATCGATTGGATTAAAATGCAGGTCAGCATTGGTGGCCAGAGTGCCGATGCCGGGGGGAGATGAGAGGTGACAGGGGGGTCAGGTGATGAAAGCAAACAGAGAGGCTTGGGGGGGGGGGGGTGTTAGGTTAGTTACATTAATATACATGGCCAGCAGCACTTTAGGGCCGGCCAGGCCTGATGGGGGGCTCTCGGCAGGGAGAGTGGCCTGCGTGGCTGCAGGGCTTGAGCTGGGTAGCAGGGCCTGAGGGGCCCCCTCACCTGTGGAGAACAGACCCAGCACAGGAGGCACCTTTCTCCACAGCCTGCTACACATCTGAGGGGGAGGAGCAGGGTAAGTCAACCTGGCACAGTAGGAGGGTGATGGAGGTGAATAGGGGGGGATCTCCTGACATGCTAAACAGGGAACTGTTATTGAAGCATTGGGCTTGTGTTTGGGATAGAGGCCTGAAATAAAATAGACAAAGGGGGAGGAAAATAAAAAAGCTTAGGCTTGCAGCTTATGTGTGTGCTACACCAGGAGAAAGCTAATATTGAGGCTTAGGATTGTGGTGGTCTCTGTGTGTGTGTGTGTGTGTGTGTGTGTGTGTGTGTGTGTGTGTGTGTGTGTGTGAGTGTGTGTGTTACAGAAATAAAATCACTGCCTTCTCAGAGCAGAGATCTTTGTAAACTACAAGACGTTTTCCCCTGAAACCCTGTCTTTATCTCGAAAGTTCACAATAATATTATGACAGTATTATGGGGCATATCGTGCGCGTCAGTGATCTGGCTAAACCCTGGGCCTGCTGCCTTGACTACCCCACAGATTCATTCTCTCATGGAACCAGAAGCGAGAGCGGCGAAACAAATGATTTTTCTTGGGCCGAGTCCCATACTGTGTTACAATATCACAAGGCATCACGCTGCCCAGCCTGCTGCAGCTGTCCAGCAGAGCAGCTTCTTTCATGCGCCGAGCGAATGGAGGGTGGTGTGGGAGCATCTGGGGAGCCAGATATTAAGTAATATTAAGAGGAACTCCCATGTTCATGCGGGTAAATGGGTGTTTGTGTGGGTGGGTGTTTTTTTTAATAAACTGCAGCTGAGGGGCAACTTCTCCTTACTCCCTCCTGCTGTTGTCTCTGCTCAGCAACCTCACCCCAAACAGACCCAAGTTAAGTATTTAGCAGGGGCCTCTTGGTGCTGCCTTCCAAATTTACCCCAAGTCCCTAACCTCTCCGGGCCCTTCCCCACTCCTTTGGTGATATTGCCCACAGCGGGGGCTCAGAAAAAAATGCATGGCGAAGAAAGAAAAAAAGTAAGTTAGTGTGAAGTTCCCATCGTTACGTCTTGACAGACATTTCCCAGACTGCAGTGGGGGGAGGGTCCCTCCCAGCATGACATAGGCCTCTGCAGCTTGATTAAAACTACGGAGAAGAGCATCTTAAAATATACTATCTGTACCATTCGTCTTCTGCACTCTCTTTCTCTCTCTCTCTCTCTCTCTTACCCTATTCCTACTCCCCTCTCTTTAAGTGTTTATAGTCTACAAATGAGGCCATTCAGATTTGCACAAGCCAGGCAGAGAGAAAATAACTTTGGAAAAACAGGCATCAAAGACTCAGTGTTCAGTAATACGTCACTAGGCCTTGACACTAATGAACCCAGGACTGAAAGACAGAACCAATACAGAGTCCGTGTTCAGACAAGCCGTGATCCTGAGCAGCCCAGTGCGTCGGACGAGCCCTGGAGCCCTGGTTCTGCTGGCCAGAGAACCTCTGCCAAACACGGCCCAGACGGTCCAGGTCCCCGACCCATCATCGGGCTGCCATGACATCATGGGCCTCTCTGAGG
Organism: Sprattus sprattus; assembly: GCF_963457725.1. Classification (NCBI taxonomy): domain Eukaryota; kingdom Metazoa; phylum Chordata; class Actinopteri; order Clupeiformes; family Clupeidae; genus Sprattus; species Sprattus sprattus. Next base: position 18,164,317 of record NC_137914.1, read on the forward strand.
AGGAGCGCTGGTGCTGGGCACAGTGTGCTGTCTGGCAGCCTCCCAGCCCCCCATTTTCTTTTCTTCTTGTTTTCTTTTTTATTCATCTGTTTTTCACCACTCGTAAAATGGATGTGTGTGCAAATATCACACTAAAGGCCCTTACTAAAACTCCACGCTGAGTTGAAGAGCTGAGAGCCAGAGCAGGGAGGTTGTTGTTGTCTCTTGTTGGCAGTGCTTACTACAGATTAGAGTTTTCAGGGTTGACATTATCCATACTCTTTTTTCATCTTATGCTGATGTAAGCAAAAGCCTCATTTGCAAGAGGGAAAAAAAAACTTGGCACTTCATAAATATCTTCGCACACCTGGTTGGGGAGGGTGCTTGGGTTTTGTCAAGAATGACTGTGTGATTCATGACAGACGTCGGCAATGTGGAAATGCGATTTAAAAACGATTAAGTCTTTTCTTTATTTGTTTGTGTTGCCTTCCCCAAAAAGATTACTGCTGAGTTAAAAAGTCTGAAAAGCGAGCACCGACCTCCGACCCCTCCTTTTTTTGTCATGCCTCATTAAACAGGCTAACACATCGGTTGCAACTACTTATTACCCCTTCTGTTATGGCAACATACAGGGCACATAATCTCCCAACAGCCCCCTTGTCGCCGTCAGAGCACCTCTGCCCAGACTTGGTCATCATCCACATAAGAGCCATCACCCTCTCAGAGGAGCTCTTTCTCTCCCATAGACCCCTGCTCTAAGGCTCACGGCACTTGTCCGGGCTCCAGCTCATTGTGAGTGTGAATGGAGCGCCTCAATGTGAATTCTTCCGCGCTCTCGATCGCACGGTGAGAAAAAAAAAAAAAGAGGAGGCTAGGACTGACTCAGCAGTCGTGTTAATTTAGTTGGCTTTCAGCAGCTTTATCTGAGTCTCTTTGAGGGCCAGTGTAAATGTAAAAAAAAGCTGGTGTGGGGGTGGGGGCCAAGAATGCGACCACTCGAGGAGCAAGTGAGCACAAAGGCAATTGGAGCATGCAGTATATCACACAGTGCCCCAGTGTTGAGCCTCTTGGGATGACGGGCAGGTTACACCTGCGTCAGTCAACCAGGGGAATCCCAATGGCAAATGTTTAGGAAGCCATGATGGACCCCATTGTCAGCCTGGTGACTGATTAGCCCCACGCCATCCAGGGATCTGCCATTTATACAACAGACGGCTGATTAACATCAACAGGAAGCAAACAAAACCAGATAGGAGAAGGAAGAACTCTGGGCTTGTTCTGCGTACTGGTTGGGGCGGTTGTGGGGGTGGGGGTTAGATAAGAGTTGGGCACGGCTTACTCAGTTGCTCCTCTGGGGACTGGCTGTGTGCTGTGGTAGCGGTAGTGGTGGTGGTTGAGGGGCTGAGGCCCGGTTGGCCCCGGCCACTGGCTGGGCTTGTGTGTGCCGCCCCGGGGGGAACTCCGGGGAAAGCACCGCTCGGCATCAAAAGCAAAGCGCCTCACAGACTCAAACCCTCCAACACGCACACACTCAAACAAGCTCGTCTGACCACTGCGCTGTCCCGTGCTACGTGGGAGACAGAGAAAGCTGACACACAAAACAACACACACACACACTCACAAGCAAAACATGTGTGTGTACACACACCCAGACAGGGTAACTCCAGACGTGCAGTCAGCCGGGTGTATGTTTGTGGTGAGGCAGGGAAGATTGACTGTGATTTACCGTCTGATCCTGATGACACTCCAGCCTGTATGTCATTCATTACTGGTACTCTCCATCTCTCTCCCTCTTTCTTTCTCTCTTTCTATTTATAGCTCTTCCTATGTATGTGTGTGTGTGTGTGTGTGTGTGTGTGTGTGTGTGTGTGTGTGTGTGTGTGTGTGTGTGTGTGTGTGTGTGTGTGTGTGTTCTTGTCTGGAGGCTCAGCGCACATTAAAGTCAGTTCTATATTCTCCCACACTTTGTTGGCCCTGGGGTCAAACTCAGAACCAAACCAAAATGAATGGGAGGATTTTAAGGTGTAGAAATTATTCTAAAAATGGAAATGATTATATGTAAAGTGTTATGTTGAACATTACTGGAGAGACCCTCTTTACCTTTGACTAAGAATATACTGTAGCAGTGTGGTCATCTGTCTTTGTTAGTCATGATGTCAGCAGACGCGCAGTTACGCAGATGACGGTTTCTTGGAATTCAGTCTGGAATCAAACACACCCCAGCTTAAGGGGAACCAAGGTATGTGTGTGTGTGTGTGTGTGTGTGTGTGTGTGTGTGTGTGTGTGTGTGTGTGTGTGTGTGTGTGTGTGTGTGTGTGTGTGTGTGTGTGTGTGTGTGTGTGTGTGTGTGTGAATGTGTGTGTGTGTGTGTGAATGTGTGAATGTGTGTGTGTGTGTTTGTGTGAATGTGTGAATGTGTGTGTGCGTCTGAGAGAGAGAGAAATACAGATCATTTGTATGGGTACATGTCTGGTCACTTATACAAATGTAGAGAAAAGCCCATTGAAATGCTCTGAGTCCTTAAACTCGGCACGCTCAAGTGTGCTTTCTATGGAAACAGCTGGATAAAACACACTTAAACAGCCCCATACAACCCCCTATGGCTGTCTGCACTTTACACAGAGCTCTCACAAGAGACATAAGCGCTGGCTAGAGCATGCTTCAGTTCAGTCTATGCTTTTCAGTGTATAGCACAGGGCCTTTCTTCCCAAACATCTTTCAAACCCTCCTACACTGACCATCCTCATAGAGGAGGCTTTCAGAGCAGGCCAGCCAAGGACGCGCACAGCCACGCAAGGGGCTTTTGAGGAGAAACGGCTCAAGACTTGAAGGGGGTCAATGGGTCGTGCCCTATAGGCCATTCCCACTGCAGCTAAATGAGTGAGTAGTGACAGGCCCTGGCGTTTGTTATCAGCCGTGGTGAGAGAGGAGCTGACGAGCGACAGAGCCCCGGATCCGGCGGCAGCTAGCACGAGGCTCTGCCGGCACGCCAAAGGGAGGCAGGCAGCAGCGGTGGTGCTGACAGAGCCCTGCGACGGTGCCCCCTCTCCAGCCCCGGACCAAAGGCGCCTATTGTTTCCTGCGCAGCTCAGTTGATAACCCCCTGTGACCCAGGTGGGCAGGCTGGGCTGGTGACTCTGTGTGTGGCTCTGGGCGCCCGCGGAGAAGAGCCCCCTCCTTTGTGTGTGCTGATCAATGATTAACCTTTACTTCCAGCAGTGGTGGAACTGCCTGTATGTTTAACTCAGAGCAAACAGCAGTGGTCAGAAGGGAGGGAGGGTGGGTGGGTGGGTGGATGGAAGCATGCCGGCGGCTATCTCTCTGCCTGGATACAAGACTGGAAGAGCCTCACTAATCATTTCCTGCCATTACATCTTCTTGCCTCTCCCCCCCTCAACCACGACTACTATTCTGGCTCAGGACCAAAGATTTGTGCTTCTTGTGTTTATTTAAGCCTGTCGGAATTGTGCATGCTTTGGTTAATTAGGGGTGACGGGGGTGCTTCACTCTCACAGTCTGTTCCTGTAATCTCTCAGATTTCCACAGAGAATAAAACCTTTGCTTTGTAAACAAAACTCAACTTTGAGAACGTGCATGCTCTTGACTAACAATCCCAACCTGTAATTACAGTGCCAAACAAAATAAAAGTCTTTTAATCACAACTCTGACGCCTGAAATGCAACTTAGGCAACATTACACCATGTGATGAAGTGTTTAAAGCTAGGGTGTCAGACAGTTGCCCTGTGTTGAAGGAGAGACAGTTCCAAGTTAGAAAGGGACGACCCTGGGTCAGGGGACTTGCGTAGGACATGCCTGCTGGGCTTGAGTGCACCTCTGCCAGCAAGAGTGTCTCAGTTGTTCTAAATTATACTCCTGTGCCCGTAAAGGGGGTCAAACACCCAGGGGTCACTCTGTTTAATGTTCCCAGAAATACCCATGACTCCAGCCAGCAGTTCCTGTACTAGGACTGTCCACACATGATCCTTTCAAAGTGACTCACCATCAGCATCAGGAGGCTGCAGTCTGCGTCCTGTCCCTGAAGCATTCCACCCAGGGACCATTGAGAGAGAGAGGCACACAGGCCTCATGACTGCAATCATGCTGGTCAAAGAATAGCATCCAAGGCAATGAGTCAGAGACTGCAACAAAGACCAGGACCCCATGCGTTATACACAAAAGAATTTGAAGAAGCAACAGAGCTTGAGTAACGTGGATGTTATATCCTGATCTTCGAATCTAAAGTAAAAAAAATAAGATACCTGTAGGAAACTCATCACCCTTAATGGTGTAAATGGTTCTGGTTGCTTGTTTGTTCTATTCTGTCGCCTAATTTGTTTCTTGACATATCATGGCTATATACATAACGTAAAGAATGTCCTTGTCTGATCAGATTGTATTCTATGCCTCAATACCTAAAACGTTGGTTCGGAATTTTACTTAGCGACTCATGGTCGCCATCTTCTGGTCAGTTGGTTCATTATTTGTAGTCTGACAAAGTGCAAGTAAGCCATTTTGTTGGTTTGTTTTATTCATCCACCCAACACTATGTGAGCATACGTGCGTTAGAGGTTAGTGACGTTTTGTAACTTTTGAATTAACCTAGGTTAAGTGTAGACTTATAAAAACACACACTTAAGTTTGTTTAATTTATTTTCATGTCGTTGCTAAAAAAAAATCTAACCACCCTGTAAAATTGAAGAAAAGTTATTGGACGAAGAGAGACAAATATGTTACGTTGACACTTTAGTCATCTATTGCAGGCTTGTGACTTTTTTCAGTCTTTGCTTCAATTCATGGTACACAGTAGCCTAGGCCTAATGTACTTTAAGAATGTCAGACCTTTGACGCTCATCAATCAGCTAACAGAAACCGAAGATGAGCAATTCGTCTTTTCCTTAGGTGTGCTTAGCTGTTTTCCAAATAAGGGGATATAGAATTAAGCATAGGCATGCAGTCATTTGACATCCACTCTCCGCCGAGAGCTGAGCCGACTGATATGGCGAGGCTCTCAGGTGCCTAAGAAGACAATAAGCCTTTGTGCGTCAGCTGATTCCACGTGCGGGGATGCGCCCCGAGCAGCGTGCAACTAAATCCCGCGATTGTCTGTGCGCAGTAATCGTTGTCTGGAGCCTCCGGCACAGAGGTAAGATAACGAGTGGACTAACCGCGATGGGCTCTCACATTACTGGACTAACAAGTGGAGTTGACGGCTGTGTTAAAGCCTCCACGAGCACAATCCCCAAGAGGACAGACAAGTCCGAACTGACTGACATAATTAGTGTGATTTGCTGAATTACACGATGGCTTTTTAAAAGTCTTATTTGTATGACTGCGTATTGTTCTAATTGTGCAATTCTGGTCACATGCCCAGTTTAAAATGAACCTCAGTTGATCGGTAACATGATTTTATATTCCGTCTTTTCTCTTCGATTTAATTTGGATAAATGGTTTGTTAGAAAGAGGTCATAATTGAGCTGTGTTAACAGTCAAACTTGGTCTTTGTCTTAAAAATAATGTCAGACCAACACAATACAACCAAGTAGCCTATATTCTCAGCATACACCATAAACCATCAGACTCATTCTCTATGGGTTTCTTTAGTTGTTATTGGATAAATATCATACATCCAACTGAATATTCAGATTTTTCAACAGTGAGACCATTTTTGGGTACCTTCATTTATACTTTATATACTATACCAGCAGACTGATCGACATTGACTTTTAGGATTCCAAAGCAAGTCATCTAAGTATCATTAACATTCTTTACACTTGAAGCATGGAGGATGGGTACAATTTGGTAACACCTTTTAACACTAATTAAAACTAAATAAATGGACATAAGACAAACATTTTGCCTTGATCTGGGTAAATGATGTAGTTTATTGCACACAAGAATTAAAGACTGTCACCTCATATTAAATACTGTTTTATTCATCGAAAAGCCTACTGTGTGCTGTATGCTTGTGTGTAAGGGCTGTATAATCTCACCAAAGGGTGATCTGCATTGTGATCTGACCATAGCATTATTCTAGTGACCTCTGTCAAGTACTAGAATCCTATAAACTGTAGTCAATGTTAAACCAGCCATTATTCGGGGTAACTCTTCTTCAGCCATTGCCTCATAACGATTAACTGAAAATGAGAGGCGACTGGAAACATGACCATATAAGCACTATAATAAGCACTTACTGTTTAAATCGCACGGCTGTCTTAACACCATCATTTTTAGGCAACACTTTGGGAACTTTTCCAGGCATATGAAATACATGTAGATCCCATTTTAACTACTTTGACATTGTCAAGACCACACACGGTAGTAATTATGCTTGGCAGACCTTACATGACCTTACAATCTGTTCTCCACATTTGCCTTTTCTCATGAATTTAACACAGATGATTGGAACAAAAAAAAAATGTTGTATCCTTAGACATGAGGCATCTATGCCCTCTAATGAATAAATCCATTTCAAATTCAATTTGCATTCACTTCAATCTTGAAACATTTAGAGAACGTCCAAACCTGGCATTCCTCTACCAACACAGGGAAGTGCATTCCAATGATAAAGCACTCACTCACAGTAAAGATGCTTGTGTCACCAGCACCTGTTTTGCACAAAAGATGCCCTAGCGCTCTTTTGTATGCCCATGAGTACAACTGGGCACCAATCCGGCCTGAAAAATACCATGTTGTGCCACTCCACACTGAATGTGTCTATTTACAGGATTTGTCAAGTCGACAATGAATTGCCGGAGCTGACACAACGCAATTATGAGGAGAAAACACTGTCGCATTAGCCACTATTAAGTAGCCCACCAGATTGTGATCTTAATCCCAAACTGTTCCATAAAGGCCTAATCCCCTTGATGAAAACAGAATCCCACCCACACATTGAAGAGGGCCCTCAGGTAGGTACAACAGTCAAACAAGCCTCCCGTCCCACCTCCATTCACCCCCCTCCCCCCTTTTTTTCTTTCTCTCTCTCTCTCTCTCTATCTCTCTGTCTTATTCTGTCTCGCAGACACAACCTGATGAATTGATACTGTAAGACCTCTCTGGGCATGCTGCCCAACTGGTTGTGGGTTAATTAGCTGGGCTGTGTTCCCATAATTAGCCATAGTAAGGGAAATCAGTTGCATAGTGGTGATGAATAAAAGATCTATTGCACTGGTGAAGTGTTTGTTGCACATTCTTGATCCTGGAGTGCATTTTTGCCTGGCAGACAGTAACCTAGCTCTGTGGGAATTCCCTCTGTTCATTGTCAGGTTAGCGCTCCACTGATTCAACAGCGTGTCGGCCAAGTATTAATATCTTAAATGGAATGAGTAATCATCATTCCCAGTGTTCTTAAACTGATTTGTTGAGTTTTGATCGTCAGGGCCATGTGTCGGCTAAGAGGTCCTGCATATGTGTAAAACATTTATGTATGTGTTTAATGGTGCTTGTGCTCCTAAGAGTTTCATTTTGTCTCCCTTATAAGATTAGTCTGCAATCCCTTTTCCCCAAAACAATGTCCTTTTCCAGTTGGTATGATCAGGCCCCGAGCAATAGCAGAGGTCTTGTTTTTCACGTCCATGTAGCCTTCAGTGGAGTTATTTGGAACAGATGTCCATGTTTGCTTACAGTTGTGTTAAGTCTATAATGGAGCTAATTGGCTGATCTGTTATCTTGGTATCCTAATGAACAAAATCATGACATTTTCTTAATGAAGGCAAATTGATCATCCCATTGTCCCCTTGGTGTGTGTAAACATGGCCCTAAAGCCATCTCGGCCTGGCTTGTTGAGACAGTTCCCCTTTGACTGGAGCGCAAGGTTTGCCATGGGATGAATAGGAAAACTCTTTCTCTATTCAATTTTATCTCATGACAGACTGCACACTGTACAGCCTTTGTCAAAATTGCAATGAATTGCTTAATAGAAATTGTGCAAGGGCAATACGTTTAACCTGGGTTGCTAACAGTATTTCCCAAGTTGTTAATCTAGTTGTTGTACTAGGTTTGGCGTAACTTCATCATGCAACCAAACATTGGGAACATGTATTTGAACGCATATGTATGTTAAAAAAATAACCATTTGACCTACAGTATAACAGTAGGTAGTTTTGTTTCTTCTGTAAAGAGATATTCCCTACTGAAGTTTCTAAACGAATCTCGGTCCTTAACTGGTTTGGAATCTCTGAGTCAGATATTGGATCCTCACAAAGTCAGTCAAACACGACTCACAAAAACTCATTAGGATGTGCAGGGCAGGAAGAGAGAGAGAAGGTATGAGTGCAGTCGATCTTCTCCGGCTAGCTATCTTGTATCTTGTGTATTTTAGACATAGATGTATTGTGACAAAAAGTGTATGATGGTTCTACCAGAATGATCTTCCACTGCTCCCTCAGGTCCTGGCGGTCAGAGACAGTAGTATGTCCTGCTTTACCCTCTCAAACTGTGCACTGTGCTCAAGGGGGAAAGGATTTAAAAGACGTCATTACGGTGGGAGTGACCCACATGCTTCATACAGTGTGACCGTCCCCACGTGAGAATCCCGCTGTTGTCAGGAGCTTCTGGAAACTCACCAGTTGCCCCAGGATGTAACCCGACCCCCCCTGGTCTTTCTTCGAGTGCATGTTGCCAGGGCTTCTAAAATAGAATATGGTCAAATTTTATATTTTCAGGACACAGAGACTGTCTCGTGTGGTTTGACATTCAATAAAGATCTTTGACAACAAACAAAAAAGTCACAGTGTGGTACCTTTCTTTAATTGTGACACATTAAAACAATAACAGTATACTGTTTCTTATAATATGATCACATGAGGTACCTTTCCAATGGAGCCTCTATTTCGGGTGCTGAAACGCTATACCTCTGTCGGAGGGTGTCAGAGTGGAGAAGGCGGCGTGTAATACGTGATTAGAAACAGCTCTATTTATAACGAATCATACGGTCCGCCATGCTCCACTCTCTCCTCACGCACAAGGACGAGTTTGAAAGGACACACACAGCATGCCTCGCTCTCTGGACACGTTGCGCTCTACCAACGCACTGTACAGGGCTAAAGCTGGATAGGAGGCTGAGGAACAGGAGACCTGCAGAGGAATCTACAGGTAGGCCACATGACAGCACTTGAAGGCACGAATGATCATTCATTTAAAGAGTTACTCAATCACACGCATAGGCCTTATGGGATATGTTAGCAATATCTTTATGTTTTGTCTCTACATTCATGTCAAAGGTCTGGCTGTGACAACAAGTTTGTTTTAAAAAAATAACACTGAAATAAAGATTTATTTATGAACACTATTGATACATCAGCAGAATAATGAATGAACAGAAATGACATGAAAGTGTGGACAGGTTATATGAAAGTTTTACTATGAATGGCAAATCAAGAAAATTGTTTATTTGACAATAGTACTGTATAATTACATGGAAGTGTTCAATTGTTTAATAAATAGTATTGTTGCCAACAGATTATATCTGATTTGCATGCTTATTTTTACATAGAAGGTGCTTGTAGTATTTTATGAACAATATTTATTATTTACAATATTCAAATGAATATATCACAATATCAATATGTATGTCAAAGGCAGTCAGGTAGCTTTAGCCCTGTTTTTTTTTTTTTTTTGCACTGCATACCTGATGACTGTACAAGTCAAAGGCATGCTGGTCATCTGGAAGACATGAGGACCTATCATATGATAGGTCTACCTGGGTGATAATGTCAAGGCCATATAATATATAAGGACAGACACCCCAATTGATGATGTGTTTCACTTTAGCTCTTGTCTTCATGTACAAGCAGAGGGTTTGAGAGGTGAGTTACTGGTGTTTAGTTCATACTTTGTTTAGTTTAGAATTACCATTGTTGAGTTGCACTCTGCAAAACAGGAGCATGTTAATGCTAAAAAGATTGTATTGTATTTTCTGACTATGATGCATGTGACAAAGACACCTAAGTGATAGAAGATTGAAATATGATGTGTTAACCTGAAACATGCACACCTCTGATGTCGTTGATGTTTTTATCGTTACCTTGCAGACTATTGAGGCTAGAGAATCTTCCCTCACCATGGATGACATTGAGTACAGCGTCCACATCTCAGAGAAGGACTGGGACTCTTTCTTCCGGGAGTGTGAAGAGTGCGATCTCCTTCCTCCAGTGCTGGCTGGACCGGATGACTCCGGAACGAGCGACATTGACGACTTGAGCTGCCACCTCTCACACAGGGCACCACGACCGGGCAGAGACATAGTTCGGCCGGACCCGGATCCAATTGATGGACCCCCGGACTGTGAGGGGTCACCGGTGGAGATGTACCTGAACAGGTATGGCCTGCGCAGTCCAGACTACGTGCTGTCAGGCAGTGAGGACGATGTGCACCTTGAGTCAGTCAATCTGTTTTTCGAGCGGCTGAGGAGTGCGACTACTGCTGAGCAGTCTCATAGAAACCACCCCACTGCTAAAGGAAATGTAAAGAGAGACCAGGGCAATCTGTGCAGTAACGGGATAAACATGGATGATGAATATCCACCAATCAGTCACCTGCCAAAGGGTCCTCTCGGAGTGAAAAAGGATCAAGACGCCGTAGGATCAGATGATGTCAGGCCAAAGATTAAGACAGACTCTGGACATTTTGCCAAGTACGCAGGTATTCAGTCCAAAACTGCAACAGATTGGTATACCCGTAGCATGGAATTAGCAATCAGTGAGGAGTGGCCCATGAATCCACAGAAATCACATGTATGGAAAGATTACAACAGAAGAGATACATCCCATAATAACTTTGCCATGGAGATGGAGGTGCAGCCTGCCCATCTGGGGTCATTTGACACTGGGGCAGCCTTGAGCTCAGACTTGGCCACCTGCAGGAATGGCACAGAGATGGTGCGGGGGGATGATGATACGTGCAGCCAGCCTGTGCTTAGGAAGAACTCAGAGCAGAGAGAACCATTGCCAGGCCAGGGGCAGTCTCCTGCTTCAACCATGCGCAGGAAGAAGAGAAGGAAGAAGAGGATGAGCATGGAACCTGTGGATCCAGAGCACATCCACGAGTGTCAGTTCCATGGCAACCTTAGCGAATCAGACGAGGACAGACATGAACGCAGAGCAGAGATGGACAGGGAGGCACGTCTGTTCGGGGATTTTGGCACAGTCAAAATAGCCGACAAAGGCAGCGATCATAAGCGGCTGTCACTCCAGCACGTGATTGAAAGCTTCTCAGATCACTTGCCAGGACAGGCAAACTCACGCACATGGAGGGAAAGCATTACAGGGCCACGAGAGTTATCTGCAGCTGGAAACCAAGCTGACGGTGTTGACTTACCTAAGGTAGCGCCACCAGGGGCCTGTCATTCTCAAACTTTGAAGACGATGGAACCAAGAGGCAGAAGCACGGATATGGCCAATGGAATGTGCTACGATAAGCCATTATCACCAGTAGAGTTACTTGTGAAAAACAGCTGTAAATCTCCTGAGACACCTATGTCAGCAAATGTCAAAGAGCAGATAGAGTCCCCAACGCTCACTAACAGTGTGTCGAAAAGAGACGAGAGTGAGGGTGAAGGTGATAAAGTGACAGGTAATTTGCAACAAATCAGCATTCAGTTGTTGGAAGCAGAAAAATCTAACCAGGTGCCAGTCTCTCATGCATGTGTTGATGTAGTAGGATCAAGTCCTGAGAATGGACTGAAGATTTCACGTAGGCCTCCAGAGACTCAGAGAAAGACAGATCTACCGCTCTCTCTAAATGCGTTGGAAGCGGAAGGAAGGCAAAGTCATTCACCAACACCACTGGCACAGATCCGATCACCCCCAGACTCAGGAAGAACTCTCCCACTGGATTATTCAGCATCGATACCTAATCCACAAAATGGCATCAGACCCAAACATACTAAGAAAATTGATGATTCTGAACAATTACAAGAATCAATTTCAGATTCTGGCTTGAAGAGGAATGAAAAAAGTAATCAAGTGGGCCCTACATGTGATAAAGATAATTCATTTGATGTTTCTAAAGCATCAACAGAGGCCACCATGGCCGGTCATAGTATCAGAAATGCAAACACTTTGAAAAGCGTGCAACCTGAGAAATTCAGTCAGAAACCTACTAACAAAGACTCTCCCGCCATCAGTGACACTGTGTCACAGGCAATGCCATTGGACGCTCTAGGAGTGCAGGCTCAGACAACGTTAGTAGATAACAACAACAAGCCCTGTGCACTGCCAGCACATTTAAATGTCCCAACAACTGCCGAATGTTCTCCAGGTCTGGGAGAAACAACCAGTGACAAACAGATGCAAATGAAGGAGGAAAGTGCTGAGGGGCCAGATCAGAGGCCTGATAACACCCGGAGCAAACAGATCATTACATATCCTGCTGCAACAGACCCCAAAGATCCTGCTCCTAGTAATGACTCACCCTCCAAAGAGGCAAGCACTGAGGGAGATGACATGCCTCAAATGTATAGAGAGAAGCAAAGCGAAACGTCTTACCAACAGTCAACAAAAACGGACTTAATGGTTGGGTCAGACGTCAAGTCATTATGTGATTTATCAAAGTCTAGTGCAACTGATAAGGATGTTGTGGTGTATTCTTCCTCTAATGCATTTAACAACGCTGGTAGTGACACCCACAATGACATGAGCATTGCGACCAAACCTGCTACAGAATGTAATTATTCTGGCAACAATGAGTTCCAGAGGTACCCAGCTGCCACAAATGCTGTGGTGAAAGAGCCCTGCAAGGCTGTCTCAGTACAATCCACTCTTAACAGGGAAGTGTCCCGACCTGACACAGATAAAGACCCAAGTATACGCTCCGCACCCTTTCCTGAAGAGGAAAGTGAGGTGGCCATACTTGAGAAAAAGGATGTGGATGTAGTCACCCATGAGCCTCCCCCAGTGTTTGCCATGTCTTCCTTCTGGGGTGAGATGGAGAAACTGACCATTGACGACATCCTGCGCTTACGCTTGGTCAGCCAAGGCCAGCATCCAAGCATCCTCCCCTCGCCCGACAACGGCAACTACGCCGAGGCCTCAAATGCCAGGGACTCCGGCTACTTCACACACGTCGATGACTCCAGGCCAGATCGCTCCAGCGGTGACATGTCCACCATGTCTGACTTCGACGAGGAACCCTCACTACTCCAAACTGAAGTGGTTCCAACGCAAGAGGGGGATGAGGCTACGGCTAACTCCGCCGACGTCTTGTGGGTTAGCGACCCGGATTCTGTCCTTGCCAGTGCCGAGACCGACGACGTGGTGGTGCTCAGCACAGAGACGGCCATTCCTCAGTCTCGTTTCGCAGAGCAGCAGTACTTCAGGAAGATGTATAAGAACATCAGCGTGCAGAACCTCAGAGCCCTGGAGAATCAGCCTCTCAGAGAGATACTGAGGAATGCCTCTGTGCAGTCCCTTATGTCACTGGAGGGTGACTCTCCAGACCCTTTCTACCACATAGACACGTCAGCGCATTTCTCTGATGACGAGTCAGTGGATGGCCGTGGCTTCTTCTTCTCAGAGATGATAGAATTTCTTTTTTGCAATGACGATGCCGGATCCTCAGATTCAGAGACAGAAACCCTGATATCGTCTCACATTGAGGGCACCTCCGTCCCTGAGACCTATGATCACTTCTTCTCTGAGTTTGAGGCAGTCAACCTCTTCATCCCAAAGTCTGAGAGATCTGCAGGGTCAGATACAGGTGACATGTTGCCCATTTTCTCCTGTTCTCGTTCAGCCAACCGGAGCCATCAGTTCCCCGAACTGTATGACAATTTCTTCCCTGACTCCCCGACGCAGTCAGACGAGGAGGAGGAGCCAGAGCACTCACCTCCGATCCGCGTGGTGTCCCGATACCACAAGGAAGCAGCTCTGCACAGCTCCACTGAAACCAGTGCCAGTGACTCCAAAAGCACCTTTTTCTGGACCAACCCCCTTTCTCTACGCAAGGTGCGGCGCACCGGCCTTGCATTCCCCTTCAATCAGCCTACCCCCTGGTCACTGGAGACCTGCAAAAGACCGATCAAGCCAGTCAACGTCATAGGCTCCTTCCCTGACCCTCTGTTGTGTGACCTTGAGAGCCGCATCTTCAGGAAGCTGGCCGAACAGCAGCGGTGTCTTGAGCTGGAAACAGCTCTCGCAGACCCCCGTAAGGATCCCTTTTTTTCACATCATCATAAGTATCATACGCATGGAGTTCTCAAGTTGCTCTCTTTCCCGTATTATCTCAGTCATATTCCCAGCAACAGATCTCTAGTAATGCTGATACTTTGTGATGGCAACAGGGTATTTCCCCGGTACCTATCACCTTTATAAATGGGCTGTTGGCCATTGGTCACATTATTTGTTATGATGTGTTGAATAATGAAATCATGTGCAATATAGCAATCACGGTGTCACTGTGCTTCCTCTCACATAAGCACAAGCACCTTGCATCTGATGTTTGCCTGTGCGCTTCTCTGTTTCCTCTTCCCTACTGTGTTTCCGCTTGACTCATTCAGTTTAGGTCCCTGGGAATAGTGACTCTGAGCACGTAGTGTGCATGGGTTTGGTGCCAGAGGAATGGCAGTACGTGAGTGTCCATCCACTGCCTGTTTGGCCAGCACCTTCAAGTCACTGTGTGCCAGGAACGAATCCCACATTGATCTTGAGGTGGAAGTAAAAATAGACCAAATTCCCAGCCACTACTTACAGTCTCTCAGTGACCTGTTGGCCATGGTCTTCTTCTACAACTCTGATATGTTTTCCACTTTGTATTGATACAAGTTCTCAAGGGTGGACTTTGTTCAGTTGCTTGCCAAAACCTAAAAGGTTATGTTTATGTGGCCTGGAGCACTTGTAGTGGGCCTCTGGATGTGGTCCCAGGTGCAGGGCATAATCAGGGGCCCAGAGTCTCAGCACAGGAAGTCTGTCTCTCAGATGGGAGGTAGTGTGCAGCTGTTGTGAAAATCCCACTGATCTGTTCCCAGATCCCCTCACCGCACCCTCTGTGGTCGCGGCCCACATAATCTCCAAGATCCTTTATGTCAGGGTGTCTCCAGTGTCCTCTGGAGCTCATCTCATAGCTGTTCACTGGCATTGTAATTTGGCCCAGCCTGAAGAGTTTCAGAGGGTAGGACGATTCCCATAGGGAAATATACCTGGAAGTCAGATTAGAATGCCGAGCCATCAACCTCTGTATTTCTATATGCATGTCCATGAACAGAGATTGGTGTGACAATGATTTAGTAAGTTAGATTCGATCCTCTGATCCATTTAAGGCATGCTTTGTCTGTGTTGAAGATGAAATACTCTAACAGATAGTGATTTACAATTAGAGGTAAATGGGCAAAATTATACACATGATTTACTTACAGAGAGTTCCTCCATTCAATTATCACCTCTTGTTTTTTCCAGGGATAGATGCCCCCCTGGTTCCCTTCAGGCAGTCAGACATGTGTCTGGTCTGCATTGCGTTTGCCTCTTGGGTCTTGAAGTCTGCCAGCCCCCAAGGTGCTGACACATGGAAAGCTGGTATGTGTTTTTACTGTAGATATACCTTCCTCAAGCCTCCTTAGCGCTCACTGTTTAGTCTAGACGTTTAATTAAATCTCTCAGAGGCTAGCATAGCCATACAGTATAACTATTGTATATAACAATATGAATTACAAATTGGATTTAAGATTTGGATGGTGATTTTTCCATTCCCAGTTAATGAGAAGTAGGGTGGTACAAACAGCTCTTCACAACAACAGGTTTACTAACTCTTCTTTTTCTTTCTACATCTGCACAGTTCTACTGGCCAACATCAGTGCTCTGTCTGCTATCCGATACTTGCGGAGATATGTCAGGGATGATGCCAGCGGAGCCAAAGCCTTGCGTCAGATCCAGTCCTGAGTAATCATGTTCCACTGCCTATCAGGAGCACGGCCTCCCATCACACGCAGGCCGTACCAGGCTCCATTTCAGGCAACCTCCCGCTGCTCTTATCCACTCAACTGGACTCGGAATTGGATTTTTTTTTTGCAGGTCATACCCTCTAACCGTGTAACAGTTTGTTTGGTATGACGTATGTAGGAAACATATGCATGTACTACATTTATAGTACTTACATTTATAGTGTTACACATGTATATCATAATTTAAGCACAGTTTGGAAATGAAATTATAATGTGACTAAGGCAAGAGAGATATATCATATCTCCTTCAGAATTTTGAGTGCCTGGAAAAATTATATGAATATACGTATCATATATATGTGCCAAGTTAATGCACTTGCAAAACTTAAAATGACCAAATACATATCCCATGGAAAGATGTATATTTTTGTAGAAAAGAGGATATATATTTGTACTTGCTGAAGAAAGTTCTAGTACTGTATGTGTTCATAGACATGGATGTTCATTGAAAGTGTTATGGAGGGTTCATTTGCTTTAATGAGTATAGAATATTCGCTAAGCACTAAGCTTATGGTGAAGGATTGTGAAGGCGTAAAAGTGAAGGAGTAAAAGAATGTAATGTGATGCAAATGGTATCCTCTATGAAAATTGAAAGTTTTCTCAAGGAACCATGCACCTTAATATGGAGGCTTTTGTTCTGTGGCATACCTCATTATTAGAAATTAAATAAGGTTGCTGCTTGATTTTATCAGGTATATGTTGTGGAAATGTATCTTTAAAAAAAAAAAATAGTACTGGTCTCTACATTTCTTTGATGGAGTTGAAGTTGAAGTTTATGTTTATTGTTTTCGTTCGAAAACAAACCTTGGGGTGTGACACAGTTTCCAAGTTTCTCCAGAAGAGGGCGACACAAGACTGGTAAAAACTTTAACCTGAAACACTCTCTACAGCAGGGGTCCCCAACCTTTTTTGCACCACGGACCGGTTTAATGTAGGATTTTTTTTCACGGACCGGCTTCAAGGTGTAATTTTCCACCACTTGTTAGTCATGTCATCCATTCATATATTCATACCCGTGAGGCAAGCGCGAGTTTGATAGAATGGAGAAACTCATATACAAAAGCTAACAGTAACGTGAAGTGGCGTTAACTTGCGACCAACACCATTGTATTACGAATGTTAATGCATGACAAATACAACTCACCATAACGCTGAATCAGTGTTTGGTCTCCATGTGCTGAAGCAGTTTTGAAGGCTTCATTAGTTTATTTGCTATCTTGTCGCCACAAATTATACAGAGCGGACTTGGTGCGTGAGAATCAACTGTTGCGATAAACCCGTAATTTAAGTATGACTCGTGGTATTGTCTGTTAAAATAAGCTTTCTTTTTTGGAGGTCGTAGGCTCCTCTTCTGGCTCCTTAGTGGGCCTTTTCACCTTTGCAAAGAAGCTCTCCAAAGATTTTAGTTTTGTACTCATTTTCGCTAGTTTCGCTATTTTTTGAGTGACGTATCACGTGAACGAGACAAGCGTCTTGACGTGACAAGATGCACAGGCGAATATTACGTCCTAGAAAAGCCAGTCGTCTTTCAAAATAAAACACCTTTCAGACGCTAATAATGAATACAGCGGACATTCTATAAATTATTTATTCTTTCTGCGCGGCCCGGTAACAGATGCCTCACGGACCGGTACTGGGCCGCGGCCCGGTGGTTGGGGACCACTGCTCTACAGTATCCCAAATTTCAGGTCAGTGATCCACAGGATCTTCTGTGTTTGAGAGCACTTATCTCAGTGTATTGAAGCAACACTATGCAACAATTTGACCTTTTTGAGGTATGGTTTTATAGGCAACTGGTCTTGGTACCATTTTCAAATTAATTTTGATAGCATGTGGTCATGTGAAGGACAGATAAACACCTGTGTCTTTCCCACTAGCCATCCAGGATATGCACTATGTTGATCTGTGTTCAGGGCTGGAACACCTGGCGAAAATGGAAAAAAAGCTTACACAACATTACATTGCCAGCTATACTGCCAAAAGACACCAGTTATTGTGTTGGCAAGCTTCTATCAGTGAACAACTGGGCTGTTGGTGGTGATGCAAGGTTTTTTCATGCTTTTTATGTAGTTAGCTTGCTAGTTTTGCAACATATCTACCTATTACTGCTTCAAAAAGCTATAATCCAAAAATAAGTGCATTCAGAGTGGATTAGGTTAGTATGTGAGCGTCTTACCCTCCGCCAATGCAATTTTCTTAAATAATTTAGATATAGTTTACCTCAGCTTTCTGTTTTTTTTTAATGTATCTATTCTATATCTATTTGTTTGTTTATCTAATCATTAGAAACATTTAAAGAAGGAGTTTCACTTAACTCAAACAATAGCATACATCATATTTATTTGTGACAAAAAAAATAGTAATAGTAAAGACAAAACATAATATTAATAATAATATGGAAAATATTGCATGATGGTTAGAGTCCTTGTTTGAGTAGAGTATTTGGATTTAGCTGATAATGCAACAATAAATGCAAATCTATTTGACTACTTTGCAGGTAGGCCTTGCAATAAATAATGCTAACCAACAGATGGCGATACATGCCCATGTCGATGTGCAACTGGCTAAGAAAAGCGTGAAGAAATATTAGGTCCATCTAATGTCATATCAACAACAGAACAATGTGTATGACTTAAACACATTTTTTATTAAAAAATAAATAGAAAACACAACAAACTTAAGTAACAACCCACACATCAACATCATTTGAGTAACAAATTCAAAATGCTACAGTTTTTTTTTATAGGCAGTCGAAATGTCTTGTAAACACAATAAATAGCTAACTGTTGTAGCCTGTAAAAGGAATGCTATCTTTACAGATAAGAAGAGGACATCAGTGGGGTCTAATTGGGTCTACATATATCAAATATATAATACATAATCAAATAACAAAGTTTAAAAAAGGCTCAGCATACTTGCTGTTCAATATTCATAAATAACCATCTTTACAAATCGTAAGAAAACAACCCCAGACAAAGGAATAACAACAGTGCACTGACAAATATCACTGAGAAAGAAAATAACATCTCAAGCGCT
The DNA here is from genome assembly GCF_963457725.1 of Sprattus sprattus. Taxonomy (NCBI): domain Eukaryota; kingdom Metazoa; phylum Chordata; class Actinopteri; order Clupeiformes; family Clupeidae; genus Sprattus; species Sprattus sprattus. The sequence continues at coordinate 18,183,263 of NC_137914.1, forward strand.
CAGGAAGAGTATTTACATTTTCAACACCTGTTGAACTACGGCAAAATCATTTTTAGCACAGCGGCACCCGTGTCAATGTACAGCCTTGAGGTGTCCCATCATAAACATGACAGAGTTTGAAAGATGAGTTCGTGCAGTCAACATGTGCTGGCACTGACAGACTGGAGTTTGGATAAGAGTCTGAAGGGAAACACAGGCAGACCGAGAGATAGAGTGCGGGCCCTTGCAGCTGGACGCTGGTGCTTTGACAGAGCGGACGCCCGGCTGCTGGGATTAGTGTGCTATGCGAACACAAGTCCAGACGGGAGGCTGCTCATTGTTGCTTTTTTTATGACCATCTCGCCTGTGTTGCCATGGTGCTGCTGAGCCCCGGGGCACAGAAGTCTGTCACTGTCCGGTGTGGCAGAATTCCAGACCGGGGTTGAATCATCCCGTTATTGCAGTCATATTCCCAAATGTTATCGTAGTCCATTTCCTGGTCATCCGGCTCAACAGGCTCAAGGTAGCAATTTTCATCTGTGGGTGTGGAAAAGAGTAAATATGACAGGCTTGTCATCTTCAACTTCATAACTTCAGTGTCAAGTAAACTATATGTTGCCAAGATTGAGTATTGATGGTTGGCCCTGTTCCAGATCATTTTTGGCATTCTTTGCGAAGGCATCCAAACCTGTGATATGGCATGCCTGGGCTAATCCCTTCTACCTTTTGCAGTCAGAATAAAAGTGAAATGAAAATAACCTCCCTTCCCACACAGCATTGTGAAAAACACACATCTCTGGCTCTACAGACATAATTTTGTCATATCACATAACAACATCATCATGTATGTGACAGTGAAAAGCTCATTGTATCCAGCCTTTGATTAGTGCAAATACTGACTGTAGGTCTGCTGAAGCATGAGCTTCTCCCTGTCTGCTGAACTCTAATGTTTGAATGTGAGGCAGAGCCAGCAGTGGCTGGGCTACTGCAGTTGTGCTCTCTAAATCATTGGGGGGGGGGGGAGTAATCCTGTCCCTCACTGCTCTTCCACTCAAACGACACCTGCATTTCACTGCGGAGCGGAGGGCACTGGAGGGAGCGGAGTGGAGACCGGGGCTCGATTTCACACAGACACCTGCCACTCCACCGCACGGCCCTGCCCCACCACGGAGGCAGAGGGGTCTGATTCATGTTCATTGGTGGGGGGTGGAGACTACACCCTCACACTTTCCACTAAGTCTGCGTATCTGTGGTGTGTGTGTGTGTGTGTGTGTGTGTGTGTGTGTGTGTGTGTGTGTGTGTGTGTGTGTGTGTGTGTGTGTGTGTGCGTGTTGGAGAGAGAGAGAGAGCAAGAAAGAGCTTCTGGACACCCTAAGACTTTCATTACCGCATGCTGTATACATGTGTGTACTTGTGTGTACATACAGTATCTGTGTGTGTGTGTGTGTGATTGTGTGTGAGCATGTGAGTATCTCTGTGGGTGGGTGTTTGTTTCGGCGTCTGCGTACATGCGCATGTGTCCATAAAGGTCATTCTAAAACTATCCTGGCTGTTCTATGTGTCTTAGACTGAGCTCTGCACACATGCTCTGTGAATTGTCACCACAGATATCCTTTCCACTGGGCAACTCATTTACCCATGAGATCTATGCCACAAGTATGTCTCTTCTGAAGGAGCGAATTAAGTTTACTCAAACATACAGTAAGTGACCATCCATTATGCCAATAAAAAAAACAAGTCACTGACTGGTGGAAAACCTGATAGTACCATATCCTATTTCCTGTACTTTATTAAGTCAGAGGCTTCTTGAACTTGCTTTTGTGTTCAAGTGGTCATACTACTTGTGCACTGTGTATTGAATTACTGGAGTCTAACAGCAGTTGAATACACCATTGTGACTCTGACACTATAACTGTCACATTCCTGGCATTCTTACCTGGGGAGTAGCCGTATGTGATCTGCTGGGTCTCCATGGCAGCATGGGATGGGAAACCTCGCTGTGAAGAAAGGACAAAAGAGCAAAGAGTCTACTTAGCAAAGTTAATAGCAGCCTGCTTGAAAAGATCTTATGCCAGTCTGCTGGAGCAGAGGCGGGTAGAGAATAGCCCTCTTGGGTATTCCATGTCATCCGCTTGGATTTGCTAATTAGCAACATGAAGAACACAGGGGTGTAGCTACTGTAAGGAGTAAGGTTCTGCTGCCTAAGAGAAGTTGGAGGAACATTCTTGGCAGGATATTCAGTTTCTGTGCCTAACGTTTCCTAGCTCTGCATGAGTACAGTGTATCTGAGTGCAATGGGCAAACCCACCCAAGGCGAGGGGAGGCCTCACCTGTGGCAGGCTGCTGTGCTCGGGCACCGTGTTGGGCATGGGTAGCATCTTGAGTCTGGAGACGGCATCAGCGCGCTGCTCGCTTCCCCAGTGGCTGCTGCCCGCCTCCTGCTCCGGTGCCAGGCTGGCCCTGGTCCTCCTGCCCAGAGGAGGGGTGCAGAGGCGGAAGTTTGAGGGCAACAGGGGTGGGCACTGCTGCTCAGTGGTGCTACGCCAGGATTGCTGTTAGACAAAGAGGGAATAGGATCATCACATGAGCCAGTCACATGAAGAATCAACCTATGAATCACATGGCACATGTGAAAAAAAACATTCTTTCGTTTTATGTGGTGTTTTTATGTGGTGTTTGAGATTAACTGCTTGTGCAGTGTTTTGTAAATAACGCTACTGAAGAAGCGCACGATGGTGTCGTTGGGTGTCGTCTGGATTAACAGAGGGGCTATCATGCTCCCAGTTCCCTCGACCTTTCAGCACGGGAGAGCTCTTAATTATGCAGGCGGATCAATCAATTAGTAATCAGGGGCGCTGGGGCCCTCGAAGAGAGAAGCCCGCGTCAGATCTCCGGCGCTGTTCTTGGGGTGTTGGGTGGCCGCGGGCCGGCAGTGTAAAAAGAGAGTGCAGATCTGGTGTCCTGACCCACTTACCGTCGGCTTTACATGGCTCCCCAACGGGGGGTACCCGCCAGGCGTGGGGGGGTCATCGTACAGGGGCGACAGGGGCTTTCTGGGGGGGGCACACATGTCCGAGTGGCGCTGGGGGTGGTTGGAGAGGTGGTGGAACTTGAGGGAGGACTGCGGCGTGCTCCAGCTGTTGGACTGAGGACAGAAGAGAGGAGCACTTTAGTAAACAGTGTCTCACATTTCAGCGGAGCCTTTTAAAGTGTCATTCTTCACTGTCTTAAGGGTAAATCCTCTCCCACTCCCAGCGTATTAAATAACAAACTACTAATAAAGACTGAAAGCTGTGATGACCTTTTTGATTCAAAAGGATCCTGTCTTCACAAGTGCAATGATTCAAGCAAAGTGTTCATCTGCGTTATTTGACATGACAACTGACATGGACTTACCTTAATAAGGGGGGCCTTCTCGACACGTTGGAGGGGGCAGTTACGGGTGACGGAGGTGTAGGGCATGTTGTAGACGGGGGACTGGATCACCTCGGAGTAGAGGTGGGAGGAGCGCTGGGGCGAGGAGTACCGCAGGGACAGCGGGCGGAGGTCCGGGTGAGGCCTGGTGTGAGAGGAAATGCTGTTGCTACGGCTACCCAGGCGGGCGGAGTACTGCGTCTCGGTGGAAGGGGGCCGACTGGAGGCATACTGCGGGGATAGGACAACAGAGAGGCTTGTGAGCTAGTGCAGGTGGGCACAGCATCAGCTTAACAGATAGGGCAGGACAAGGTGAAGGTGAAGGTGAAGGCCACTTTAATTGGTGCTACCCTGCAGGATAATAAGAACCTACTCCTACTAAACATGGCTTTGGGCATGGGTCCATCTGCCGTGAATTAATTGGTATCGCCCTTTCAGTGTAATCAACAAAAAAGGAGGACACCATATGATACAACCACAGAACATCAAAGGGATTTTGCAATTCTGGTAATGGTGTGGTGATTGTGGGCGCAACTGATTACTTCATCTCTCAGATATCTGAAAGGGATCATGGGCATTCACTTTGGTGTGGTGTTAGTCAGTTTCATCATAATATTTGAGTTTGTCAAGTATGAAGGGCTGAAGTGTTCCTCCGAATTCAGTGACAAAGCTGAACAAAAAAAGGGCACGGGCTGAACCACAGTTAATGATTAACTCCACAGCTTCTTGCTAATCTGTCCTGCACCTCTTCTCATCAGAAAAACAAACAAACACAGCCTCTGATGCCAAGAACTCAAAAGAAAAGGGAGACAGCTCGGGCCACCGTGACCTCACGTACACACACACACACACATACACACGCACAGAAGGGCCTGCTTGTTCTCTGAACTCCCTGGGCTCTTTCTTGTTTCAGGGCATCAGCACATTCTCCTGCCCTCTCGTTATCGCGGCGAGATAAGATGTTAAACTCACACAGAGGGGCTCCATGTAACCGGGGGACAGGGGATTATCCTCTCCGCTGGGAAACGGCAGCTCGTGGGAGCCCCGGCCATTGTGCCTCAGCGGCTCAGCCGGGCCGTGGCTGTGGCTGTGGCTGTGGCCGCTCCACCTGTCAAACTCTGGAGCCTGGTAATGACAGGGCGTACACACAGTCTTAACTTCAGAAAGTCATTACACCACACCAGGCATTATAGATGGATCACAATAAGATATTTCATCATAAAAGAGAGATAGGAAAGAGGTTTTACATCAGAGTTTTAGGGATGGTACTGTACCTCTCTGTGGGTTGGTGTGTAGATGATATCATAGACGGGGGGAGGGGGGGTTACGATTGGCACATCCGCAGACTTGAAATGCTGGATCCAGTCATGAAACTCCATCTTGTCCAGACACGAGACGATAATGGGGTTGATCAGCTTGCCTGGCAACAAGAGCAACAAGAGGGTACGTCACGTAGGCGCCTTTACACAGAAAGGGAAAAGGGACTCTCCGTCTCTAAAATAGCGCTTTGCATCATGGTTGAGAAAGTAGATACTGTGCCGAAACACGTCATCAGAGTTTCGTTTGATCACCTGAAGGTTTGGTCTTGGTATATTTAGGACCATGTTGTCCAGTATATTGCATACCTTCGATCATGAACGTGTTGGGCTTGACCTCCTGACAGGGTGTGGTGACTGTGATCATGTTCAGGGAAAGTTTCCCCTGCAATAAAAAGCATGAATGTTAAAACATTGCCACGAATGCAATAAATACCTTGAGGAATTAATGGTGCATTGAAATTAGCTCAACTCTGTAAGCCATGAGAGATTTGGTTGTACCTTGTAGAAAAGACGTTCACTCTCCCCAGACAAGAAGATCAGTGTGTCGGGGTACATGACCAGGAGTCTCTCACTTTTCTCCTGTGGAAGACAAACAGAGATGTTTGTGAATGTTTGTTTCAAGCATGATACCGTTGTGGGAGAATGCTGATGAGTTTCTCTCATGACAGGCTTGTAGCAGATTTTTGGAAGAGCACCAGGATCAAGTTAGGACCAGTTGAGAGTGATGCCAAAGGAGCAGGCCCAATATCATGCCATGAAAGCATGCTTACATTAAACAGAGGTTCACTTAATAAACAAAAGGTGCAAGTGTTATATATTGGAGATAACATCATAGGTGTTCCTATAGCTCAGTTTGATTGGATGACAAAGGCACACAATGGTGCTCACAGTGTTGTGGACAAGGTTTGATTGATTCCACCTACACACATGAACATGACAAAAAACCTTTTGTTGCCATAATGAATTCTCATGCCCTGGTCCATATCATGTTTGCATTGATAAGAGTCCCCCAAGGGTCTAAACTCTAAGTGGAGATATATCTTTGACCATGAGAAATGCAGCATTGCTCCCATGCTCCCAGGGAGAGGGGTGTGCTGCCCTGTAGTCCTGTGTGGGTGTGTCTGACAACAAACAGCTGTGAGGTGAGTCAAGTAGCAACGTGAGCGAGGCAACTGGTTTACACACCCTCTGCACAAGCTTACACGCTTTCTCACACAACACCAATACATAGACAGACAAACACACACATACACACAAAGATAAACTATTTCAACTCCCTTTACAAATAAGTATTTAGAGGTTTCCGAGAACGGAAGCCATTTTGGCCGTACTTATGTGGTCTGTTGTTTTCACAGAGTGGAATGCCAATAAACAATGAGAATGTGGTCTGGGGGGGTAAAAAACATCGTTATACAGCCCTTTGGAATTTTCATTTTTCCTGTGTACAGGAGAAACAGAGAGTGGTTGGTGTCTGGGACCCTCCCCCAGACACACTGTTTAGACACACATCATACTCTTGGCAAGCTGACGTCAAATATGCATCGCTCACGTGCCTGTTTTTCTTTCCCTCTTTACACTCCAAACTGTTTGATAACAGCCATGTGTCATACCCTACTGGGAAGTTACAGTAATAATCCTTAAGTCTTGGGGTCACGATACTCACATAAGAGACCAGACACATGACTCAACTCTTGTCAAATAATCAAACGCTGTGACGTAGAAGTACCAGTGGCTGACTAAGGACTAAGCTCTTACGCATCATCTGCCATTTCGAGAAAGCACAATCACACACAGAAACAGATTAGGATCTGGTTTTACCTGGCAGGGCAGGTGCTGTATCATGACTTTGGTCACAAAGACGATGTTCCCCAGGCTTTCTCTCTGGGAGCCCTCCCACTCGTAGATGGGCTCGTTGCTGATGGAGTTCCTCAGCGCCTCTTTCCCCTCGCCGCCATCTTCTGTGCTCTGGGCCTAAAGGCAGAAGAATGGTGCTTCACGATTAACAGCATGACAGATAAATCATAATCGTGATTGCAATATTTTTGTAACTTGACCATAGAAAGTCAGAAGGCAAAGAAAGCATCTTGAACTCAAGTGCACTATGTCTTGCAACAGGTCTCTGAAGAAAGCTGAGCCTGAGTAAAACGGTTTAAAAACCAGTTTTTGTTTGGTTAACCTCTGCGGTTGCAGTCGTGGTGGGCGTGGACTGAGAGCGGAAACACTTCCTTTTCAGATGTGGCTGCTGGACTGACCCAATCCCAGCCCCTCCCAGCAAAAATCCCCAGGCAAAGACAACTGACCCAAATGACTCACCACGGCTTAAGTGAACACTTCCTGTTATTACAACTACTCACTAGTCCTAACCTCTCTCCATCCCATATAAATCAGTTCAAAGGTGTGACAGGCATATTTTTTCCACATTACCTTTAAGTCTGCGTATGTCTCAGCTGTGATAGGTGCTCCTCCGTTAGCCTCAATCTGCTCTTTCAGGAGCCCGAACCAGTTGTCCATCTCTTTCTGGTTAGCGCAGTACACGATGATGGGGTTCAAGCTGACACCTAGAAAAGGTCACAGAGGTCACAGACTCAGGGTTAAGGGGTCGCAGAGGGGAACATGCCACATGGGCCTCCTACCGTGCGGTTGACAGTTTGTTTGATTTAGCTTAACTTTGCTTTCTTTTTCTGACAGGCATCTCGCATAGAAGTTTAGCACACAAAGCCAAGACTCCATTTCACACTTCATTTGGATATTCCGCCTACAGAGACTTTACAGATGGCTGGTTGAAATTCCAGTTCAGTCTTTCTAATTGTTCACTGAACATCACTTCAACCAAAGCCAACCCCTTATCTTAACCTTAACCATAAGTTGTAGTTTTAACAGATAGATTGTTTATAATGTGAGCATCTGTAAACTGAATAGGGAACAATCAAAATACAGTGTGACTGATTATTAACCTTAATCATTTTATATAACTGTCAAATACCACAGACATAATGATAGGGTGACATATTTTAACTTTTGTTACGTAACAAATGACGAGTCAACGTTGAAGAAATCTTCACAGAACATCATATTACACAATGAAAAGTTGACGTTTCTAGCATTGGAGCTACACCTTGAATGCCTTCACAAGCAGGACCTGGAAACTCCCAAACCCAAATACCAGAGCTATCAGTGCAGATATCTTTCCCCGGCCAGCCCAACTTTGTCACTGACGGTAAAGTCTTACACCGTGCTGTGTTATCTTTTCTTACAAGTATGTCGGCCTGCTTTGTTGAGAGAGGCCTGTCATACCGTTCTTAATTTTAGATGTAGATAAAGAATGCCCTTTATGGTGACATTTTTCCAACCATATGGCGAACGCTCTGAGAACTAATATCGCGTTAACAACTTGTAAATGTTTTATGGCTGTAGCCTGTTGGCCTTTCCACTTCTGTGTGTGTTTCTTTTAAATAACTTTAAACGTTTTGATAACTCTTCATGTTGATGAGGAAGCTGTAGAGCAGTTTTGTAATGGCCAGGTAGTTATTGCACATCAGTTCCAAAGGGATATTTCCCCGGGGGAATTACTGAAACAGAAACAAAGCTGGAGGGCTTCCAAGGCATGAGGAAATGTGTGTCTTCCCATAATTTTCACACAGATTCCGACCTGACATATTAGTCTCACCAGGCATCCTGGGAATACAATGTGGAACATGGAGCTCCTTCTCATCCAACCTGTGAAAGCATCTTACTCAATCTAAAACATTCCTGTTTTTAATCTCCAGAAACTTCAGGTTGACCATGTGCACAAAGAAAAAAAGAAAAACCCTCAGGAGGACAAATATTAACTGCAAACAGTGGGCTGTGAAGCTGCCCCGAGCCTTGGAATGCATAATGGCTTCGCCATGACATGGAGAGGCCTGAGCAGTGTCCGCTCCGCTCGACAGCTGAGCGGCTTCGGGTGCACCTGTCAAATAACAAGGAGGGCCTTGAGGGAGAGTTTCACCCCTCTTTGACCGCGGGCAAATGGAGGCTCCTCTAGTTAGTCTTGGGGTGGGCAGGGGTGAGTAAGGTCGTGGTACTTTTTGAATCACTGGAATGTCTCAACATAGGAAGCGGCTAAGGTTGTAAATAGCGTGCCTTTTGAGTTTATACTCTTCCTATCTAGACTATCTAAGCCTGAGTTCGGTTACCCCCTGCTCAGACTGTGAGGACGAAAGGGATCGCAAGGACTTAGCAAAAGACAACACTGTGGTCTAGCAAGTGATACTGACTGCTTGTTGAGTAATGCAAGTCAGAGCAAGACTGAGGGTCCAATTCGAAAGCTAAACCTCTTTTCCAAGCGACTGTTTGGGGATTAAAATTAGCACTTTGGATTTATTTCCTTGCCAGTGTTTAAATAAACAAAACTGAATCATGCTGGTAATCCAGATAGCGCAGTGTTATCAGCATCAATCAGAACAAGCAGCGCTTGTCGGGCTATGAGCAGATCAGTGCCTGCACGTAGCAGGAGGGCTTACTTACCAGTTATCTGGAAGGCAAATTCCTGTGGTTGGTTATAGCTGCTGCGGCTCGGCACTTTGCGCAGGGTGAGCTCTTTCAGTGGGAGAGTCCCCTACAGTCACAAAACACACATACTAATGGTCAAAACTGAACCAATGTTTCAAGATTTATTTTTCTACTGTACTGTCTGGTAATTCCAAACACAGTCAGTCATTCGGGTAGTTCATTCAGACACAATAAACTGCAATCACTGCAGTTTATTAATCTAGTAATCTACCCTCCCACCTATCTTTTGACATATTGCACAATGTTTGTCTACACTTAAATATTAAATCGGTGATTAAGGACTGATGTCTCTACTGCAATAAAACCGGGTGCACTGTAAAGTGTGTTTACAGTCTACGGAAGGGTTGGCAGGGAGAGATCACAATTGTATGCTGCATCAACATTATTCAGAGATCATACTTCCCACAGACATGGGTCTGAGTCATGTCTTTTACGACCTAAATTGTGGTTGTGCCTTGCCCTTCCACTGTGCTATATGGCTATAAAAAAGGGTGATTAAGTGTTTGAGTTGAGGACTCACCTGGTAGGTGAGTCCACTGCCGTTGTTAGACAAAAAGTGGAGGTGAGTCTGAAAAAGGTCCAGAAAACAGTCATGCACATCCTGTGTGGAGGGAGAGAGAGAGAGAGAGAGAGAGAGAGAGAGAGAGAGAGAGAAAGAGAATCACGTTAGACAAAGCGTATTTTGTGCTGACTCTGCCTAGTCCACTCAATTCCCTCCAAACACACACACACACACACACACACACACACACACACACACACACACACACACACACACACACACACACACACACACACACACACACACACACACACACACAAAAACACACACTGAGTAAATACAATTAATCTGCTGAGGTATCCACCCATGTCACACCCATTTTGATCATTTTTAAATCTCACAAGGCAAAATTGGCATGCATAGATATGAGTGTATTTTTATCATTTCAATGTTATCGCTGAAGACGTGACTTTAATTTCCCTAAAGACTGCACATGTCCTTGTTGTCAGGTGACTGACTTATTAATTATGAAATGATTATGAGTGTATTATGCCTCAGTCTGAATGCTATCCTATGAAGCATACTAGTGAAAGGGACAGACAGTGATTTATGAGTAGCAGCCCACTTCCTTTCATCTGATAGCGCAACCTCTGAGCCCTTTTGGTGGCCAACAATGTCAAGTCTTTGTACTGCTAGTGTTAGGAAACACTTCCTCCCTGCTTGTATTGTCATGGTTCTAGTAACAAAACAATATGTTCCCCTCTATGACTTCAACCTGCCAGGTTTTTACATTAAACTTGTTTTTTTCTTTCTGCCTCTCTCTCTCTCTCTCTCTCTCTCTCTCTCTCTCTCTCTCTCTCTCTCTCTCTCTCTATCTCTGTCTCTCTCTCTCTCACTCCCCCTCTCTAACCATCAGTGGAAGGCATCAGACAGATAAAGGATTCCCACGCTCCAGAGGCACTGAGCGTTGTCTATCATGCGGTGCATCAGAGACACGCTCCCTGAGGCTGCTCTCAGAACACAGCTGAGTTTCACAACACCCTCCTGGCCCCGGCATGTTCAAACATCGACCCACGGTCACCCGTGCTCTGACACCCCTTGCTCAATTAATCACCCCGTCACGCGGCCTTGAAAACTGGGTTCTTACAGCTACCTGCATCCGGTGCCCGCTTGTTTGTTTTGTTTCGAGCTTGAACAAAAAGGGTGACTAACTTGTTGCGCTGCCCAGGAGAAAACCCACAAAAGTGCAATCAGTAATAATGTGACAGCGAGTGAATGTTCAGGTGGTTGCAGCTGGATTTCATCACAATGTAATTACATTGGTGAGTAAGGTATCGCAGGAGGTGGATACACGTGGACTCTTACCTGGCAGTGCAGGAAACGGAAGCGCACTTTAGAGCTGTGGATCATGCGGCCATAGTTCTTCACGTTGATGCTGCTCTTCTTCCAGCCGCTGGCGGGATCATAGGGGAATGGCGGGTCCCATTTTATCTTATCTATCGACTGGAGGTCCTTCTGTGTCATCTCCTATGGTTGGTCAGGAGAGTTTGTAAACATGCACATCACGTTGAAAAACAGCACATTAAAAGTGTCATTCCTAGGTAACAAGTGGAGAAACAGTCTTTGCATTTACCTTTCTGGGGGTAACTGTGCAGAGGATGTTGATGATGCTGTTGGACTTCTCCTGGCCCTCTTGGGGGTTCTTCTTGCGGAACAGCTTGCTGCTGCATAGGGGCAAACCAGGCATCTGTTAGCATGAAGCCATCCCTGTAGGTTTTTTTTAGCTCAGTGCAGCATTGTGGCACCATTACAGTTTCAGGTTTGAGTGATTCATAGGAGCTTCTCAGGGGGCAAATACAAACATGAAGTAGGGGGCTAAGCACACAGCAATTAAGCCTGTCAGCTGCCTGATCAGGGGGCTGGACAGTATGAAGATCCCTCTGACACTGAATAGCTTCCTATTCAACCCAAATATGACTTGTCTCCTCCTACACTGGTTAAGACGGCCATTGTGAGAATCCTGTTACCACACCCACTCCACTCTGGCCATTTAACTCCGCAGAACAATGGAGTTTATGTTTCAAATCCGACGCTTGTCTAGTGAAATAAGGCTTGAATGTCATCTCTTGTCACCCTGTGACCCCCATTTGTAATCATTAGTGTCAGATCTCTATAATGAAGCCCTTCCTGCACATTGATAAGGGAGGAAGTCCAGTGCGACTGTTCGGAATCGCTCCCATCTCTTTATCCTCCTGTCTCCATTTGAATGCGATTAGCATAACAACACTGGGCTCATTCACACCAGGCGATGCAGTTAAACATCCCAGGCATTCTTTTCTCTTTAGTTTAGTGATGAACGCATTGGAATCCTAACCATGCGAACAATGAGAGAAGAATGCTTCTAATAGACAGGTAGCTGCTCGTGATATAGTAACACCACGTTTGACGTTGGCATTTATTGCACAGGCCCTGGCCTGGAAGGTGGAGAGAATCGGAGGAGGCAAGTCCTCTCAGCAACGGGCAGGAACTAAGAACACTGATGTCATTGTTCTGTGCACAAGAGCAATTCACCTGCACCCCCCACAGTGTGTGTGTGTGTGGGTGTGTGTGTGTGTGTATGCGTGTGTGTGTGTGTGTGTGTGTGCGTGTGTGTGTGTGCGCACAGTGTGTCGGTGTGCGTGTGTGTGTGTGTGTGCGCAAATACTCAAATGTGTGTGTGTCTGTTTGTGTGTACTTCACTGTGTGTGTCTGTAATTGTGTGTGTCTAAATGAATGTACGTGTGAGTGTGTGTGAATGTATGTGTGTGCACTTCAGTGTCTGTGTGTGTTTTTGTGTGCAACCCTGCCTTTGTGAAAGAGAGAGGGCAGGTGAGAAAGACGTCCAAGTTACATGTTGGACTTCTGCCCTGTGTTTTCATTTAAAATAGCATGGCGCTGTGAAAGGGAGATTTCAAACTTTAACAGACTGGCAGTGAGTGTCTATTACAACTTAAGAAAGACAACCCAGGAGTCACAATGACCTCTGAACAGGGCGGTTAAAGAAAAACATTCACAGGGATATTACTCTTTACCTCTCATGCTGAAGTTATGCCAAAAGAATACTATTATTTCAGGAAAGAGTTTAACGGCTTTTATCCGTACCAATATTCAGACTTTACAGTTGTCCACTTTCTGATATTGTCAACATAATCAGCCTGAAAAACTCTTTAAAACCTCCCCTATACTACAGTTTGGAAGTCAAATCTCTCTACTCGTTTGGTACAGTATTTAACAGAGCAATCTCTCAGCACATCTCCGTTTGACCAGTGTCAGAAGTGACAACTCCCCTTAGGTAAAGCATGACAGGGCTAGTTCTCGGAAGCTGGTCGACTACTGGAATGTTCACCAAGTGTGCAAACTGTACAGCGGCTTTACTAAACTCTCTTGCCTGTGAAGCCCTAAGAGCACAATAGGACAATGAAATCAGAGGTGCCATCAGCAAAGACAGAAACACCACACAGAAAATAAACACCCTTCGAGTTCCAGCGTTTCACCACGACTGCCAGGATACGCATGGGAATGTCAACTACTACGGCAAGAGCTACATTCCTCTCAGCCAGGCCACCCGTCTACACTACTCTGACAGCCCCCATAAAACTAGAACCAGTACAGAATGAATGAAAATAGTACACTACAAATCCTCACATGGAGACCCGGCCAATAGGCTTCAAACATTCAGATCAAAATCTAGAGCTGAATTGGACTGAGTTATCCGACTGATATAGAGTGAGCTCTCCTGGGAGCTCCGGAGCCATGTGGCCAGCTGAAATACCCAACATGACTGCCCCTGCCCCTTACCTGTTCCTGCGGATGAAGCTCTTGCTGGAAAACCTGAAGTTATGCTGGGGAACACATGACATGCTGCTCCCCATTTTTGCCTCTCTGTGAGTCTTCGGTCCTTGAAATGGCGTGTATCTGTGTGTGTGTGTGTGTGTGTGTGTGTGTGTGTGTGAGTGTGGTCTGTCTCTGTGTAAGTCTCAGTCGAGGCGTGTAATATTCCCTCTGTGACGTCCTGTTGTAATCCAAGCCTTGGCTCTCTGGCTGTCTCTGTCTCTGTGCTCTCGCAAACGAGGAGAGGCTGATACTGAGAGGGGAAGGCTGCCTGCACAGGGTTGTATAGCCTGCCTCTGGGAGTGTGTCAGCAGCCAGAGGGGGGTGTGGCTTTGCTCAGAGATGTCTGTGTGTGTGTGTGTGTGTGTGTGTGTGTGTGTGTGTGTGTGTGTGTGTGTGTGTGTGTGTGTGTCTGTGAGGGCAGGAGCCAAAAAGAGAAATCGGGGGGGTTAACTGGGGGCCCACACTTCACACTTTGCGTGGGATCTCACCGCTAAATCAATCCTCACAACAAAGACAGGGGGTCTGCCCCAGCGCAATGTTTCACACCTTCCACTGGGCAAATGGCACTCATTTGAATGTTTGAAGAGCATCATGAAAGGCTATTAAGTCCGAATTGAGGCTTCTGGAGTCAGTCAGCTGGGGAGTCACACGGGCATGTCTGGACATGAACTCTTTTACTACGTCAGAAGGCAGATTCTATTTATTGTCATCTTAAATACCTAGGTAATAATTGTTCCATTTTGAGTTTGATTTTAAACATTTGCACATCTTACTCAGTGAAATAAGAAAGTAATTCAATTTTTTAGCTATGGTAAGAAAACACTGTTTCGTATGAAAAGACCATAAAACTATTTGGGAACTGAACAACATGATTCAAAATGAATCTCAACAGTGGGGGAAAACACCTCAACAAAATGTTTCCGCTACCCAAGAAGGAACAGCAATGAGATTCAAGAGATACTCGATGAGTTCTTGAGAAACACCGTGTGAACCACAGGTGATGAAAGCCAATTGATTCCTTTCTCTTGACACATTCAGAGGAAAAGATACAGAGAGAAATCAATAAATAGAGAACTTTATTTATTTAAAGGGAAAGGTTGCTGTAGCGTTTTACAAAAATGACAAAAAACACCCAAAATTAGGGACACAGAATTATAACATATATCAACCCAACTACTGCTATACTAGATAAATAGAAATTAAATACAATTACAATTTTAAGACAAGATATTGTTATTAATGTGCAAATTAAATGTGGAATGTGCATTATGCATGGCCACTCAGAGGAGGAGTCTCTCCCAGCACAGAGGGGAGTCATTGTAGATGGCGGTGGGTGGGACTGACCCTCCTGTAATGGTCCTTATTGCAGAGCTGAAGGAGCCTCCGACTGAAGTCACTCTGTTGTCTGACCACTATGTTGTGTAGGGGATGTGAAGTGTTGTCCAGGGGAGAGTAACAGATAGTAAATATTGATTTTTAAAGACTTTTCCTGTAGATACCTGCCTGTGACAATACTCACCAGCTGTGCTGTTTATAGATGTAACCTTCACACAATGTCAACCATTCTTGTTTGATTTTCAATCAGCATAAATGCCAAAACACCTTCTTCAAATACCCAGACTTCTACACACCTCTTCAGAGGAGCCTAATTGGGTGTATCTGCACACAGTGTGTCTGGCAGGTTATTTTTGGTCTCACAAACAAATCAAGCCCTTGCCATTACGCTTCGTCATGCCGAAATCTTGATAATGTTGTCAGAGCCCTGGTCCCTAGGGTAAAGTGCTAAAGGGTGCCAGTGTTTGAGCTTGGCGTTACATTGTATTCACGTGCATTATTTGCTTAAAATACAGGCCAAACCCATTTGTTGACAGATGTTAAAGATATCTATCTAATCAAATTATGGAGAAGCACTCCCTGTATGCAATCAAGAGAGGGAGACGGCAGGGCAGCGAGTAGCCTTATCTAAGGTGGTTCTCGTGACCCGCTCACGATTCACGTTCAAAAACACAACACTAGTTTTAAATGCAAAGTCACAACATCATCTTAACCTCAGTACCACTAGCACACCAGATCAAACTATAAGTCTATATGCATTCTCCCGGCTGTGGGATGTCTTGAGTTGTATGGATGGATGGATAGATTTGTATAGTTTTAGAGTTCTGTGTGTGGGTAAATAATTGAATGGAAACTGTCTGTTGTTGTATTCCTAAATTACACTTGTTCCAAGACTGGAATACTGAACTGTGCCTAATGTTTTGTGGGTGATTGACAGGTCACTGTCCTAAACCTGTTGCATTAGTCTGAAAAAAACGTTGGTAAGGTGAGCAACAAGGGCTTCAGGTTTCATCCATAGCGGCAACAGATAATCACATTGTCATTTTTCATGGCAATCAGGAAATACGTGTTCCCAGGAACTGAGTAGTCGGTTGATGGAAGATGCCACCCGCAGAACCAGGATGTAGATAGATGATTTGGGGATTCTGCCTGAGGCACTAAACCGCCACATTCCGCCATCATGCAGCCTACTTCCCACTCTTCCTACCCCTACACGGCCATGACCGGTGCACTCTGAACTGGCTGACTTATAGCACAGAGAGGGAAGAGAGGAATGTTGAGTTTGGTTCTAAGGTGATAACCAAGCACATTGGAATGTCACAGATGTGAAAGAGGTGGGTGGGTGTGCATGTGTGGAGGGTGTAAGGGTGTGTGTGGGTGGGGGGTTTTGAGGAGAGGGTACATGCGGCCAAAAGCTGAGTGTGGGGCTTTGTTTGATCAGGGCTGAAGAAGCACCCTCATTTTCTCTTACCTCACCAGATCTCATATGCCGTAAACCGAGGAGGCGCTGACTGATATGCGCATCTGTGGAGCGGAGGGGATCCGAGAAGGGGTTGGTGGGGGGTGGGGAGCTAGTGGGGGGTGGTGTGTGTGCAGAATTATGAGTGTGCAATGGAAAAATAAGATCGGCCCCCCTACACATACACACCACCACCACCCCATTCCACTCTCGTTCGCACCCGTCAGACAACCAACAGCAGTGCAGTGGATGAGTCATTCTGTGCTCACTCCCTCTATCTCTGCTCCCGCTCTGACGTGGGGCATTCTGGGAGTCATTCACGGACAACTCTCACACTCAGCCTGTCTGGGAAAGTTCAGTCTAAGCTCACCTGGGTTTCTGTTTGCCTGTGTCATCCCAGGTCAGGTTTTGATTGATTTCCTGATAAGAGGGTCATCAGGTGTGAGTGTGGGGAAAAATTCTCCGGAGCAGGAAAGAGATACTAACAAGAGTTTCAATTTGCCTCAAGCCTTCAATATGACTCGCAGAAAGTAATGAGTAAAGAATGAAGTAAACACACAACCAAATGATCTACACGGAACTTATGAATAAAAAAAATATGCAGAGGACTCACTTTTTCACCAAATAGCTGAATTGTAACGAGGAAGGTGTCAGCAGACTGCCTCCTGATCCCCTATTATTGGTGAATGTTCCCATTACTGTGACAGTAAGAACAACAGACATCACTGCATGGTGCCAGGGGTGCCAAACAGGAGATAAAGCTAACTGTCCATCAAGCCCCATTATCTATCATTTGCACATAGACCTGGAGAGGAGCACTATCACCTTGTGTTTTGGGTGAGCTGAAGAGCTGTGTAGGTCTATTGTCTGAAATAGCTTTTCTGTGTGATTAATGAGACCAATCACTCACTGGCTTCAGTCTAATGAGGCTCTGGCTGGAATCGAAGTGGATTGTGTTATTGCCACATGTCACCCAAGTTCTAGTGGAATTTGACCAAATTGTCAACCCTCCTGAGCCTCATTATGGTGAAATGTTAGACACTGGCGACATAAGACAATCTAATTCCAGACGAATATATAATGTTATATAAATATATATAGCCTCTCACATGGATTAACAACACAAAGACATCCAGCTTAAAAGACTCATTACAGTTGATAGGTTTACTCAACAGGCACATGATGTAGCAGCATAGGCCATGAGATGTGCTCCCTTAAGTAGGCCATGAGTTGTGGTCATAAAGTGTGAGGCTTTGTCTGGCTCTGTGGAGGCAGGACCCCTGTCCAGCTTTACCCTCACATGCAGGCATGAGCCGGGAGAGGAAACAGGATGGAAGTATGAGTGGCCAGTAACAACACCACAATTCAATGACCTAGCCCCACAACATTTTATGAATGTGACTCCGTTTCCCCAAGCTGGTTTCTCAATGAATTGTTTCCAGATTGAAAGCCCTCTGTGTTTGCCCTCCGCACTGGGCTTCCCTCTCCCATCAGCTAGATTCTTATTCACTTTATCAGGGGCCGACAAAGACACACATGGATCACTTTTGTTTTTCTTCCTGTTATGTTTCCATGACTCAGACTAATTCTGACAAAGCACTGGTGTGTTCGGAAATAAATTGGTTGTTTTATAAGATCATGAGTGAAAAACTTCCTATTAGTAACTAAAAATATAGAGCTCTTCTTATAAAATAAATAAATAGGAATATAATTTTTCTATTGTTGCCTCCCACAAGGAATTTCATTCCCTGGTGTGCTGTGTCTGTGTCTGTGTCTGTGTCTGTGTCATGTAGTGTAGTGTAGTCATCTGTAAGCATGAGTAACTGGCTGAATACCGGCAGTGGCTGTGGCTGTGGCTGTGACTGACTACCGTCAGTGGAGCTCAGCTGACCCAGTCCTCACTCCAGGCAGCCCCTGCCATGTTTTTCCAGCTTCCACCAGGGTGTGAACTTCACACCTCAGCGTCTTCTAATGGGCCGTGTGTGTGTGAGGAGCACAACATCAGGTGTCCGAGAAACAGGCGCCGGTGCCAAAGTTCTCACAGCGCCGGACAACAAAGGCATGCCGCTCGCACATGGCCTGTCTTTGAAGGGGGGATATCAATGGAATACATCTACACCATGGCCACCTACCTTTCTGCAACTGGTGGTTTCCTTTTTTATTTCCATCAGATGGTAAAAGATGACAAAGAACAGGAGCGTCAGAGTGCTACAGGGAGAGACAACTACAGGAGAAGTTCTTTAAAAGTTGTTATTCTATTGCAGGTGTCAAGACTTGTTAGAAAGGCCTGATTCACAGAATTCAGTGGAATAAGGTGTCATAGACAGATTGATAGCACTTTGTTTGGATAGTCTGCAGAGACTCTAATTCACCCAGGTTGGACGTCAGCAACATTGTTGGGCCACATTTGGGTGAGCTTTTCATCTTCAAGCATAATGATTTCCCACCCCTGCAAAACCCATAAGCCTCCACATGTTAAATCACATTACAAACATTAATACTCAGAAATCAGAGGAAAATGTCACCAAATGTCATCAATAATTTGATCAAATGAAGGGAAATTTGGTCATGGTCACATCCAACACAAAGACATCTCATGGTTGTAAGAGAGAGATTCCTTCACAAGTTTAAAACGGTTTTAGACTTTCGGTTGTGGCCAGTAGTGTACCCGTACAATGGCACGAGGGCATATTCAAGCCTGCCTTTACCATCCCTTTCCTTAGAACTGCTAACTAGGAGTGCTCCTGAGTTGCTGAGGAAGACTGCTTGGGGGTTTTCCAGATAAGAGGTGTGCAGTGTGGGTATGCTGGCTGGCAGAAAAATTGGGAAGGTTTGGCAGGCGGTAGGGGTATGGTGCAGTGTGAGGGAGTATCGAGCACAGCATAGCTGCGCCTTCTTGTGCGTGTCCAGGTGGTAAACTCATTATCCCCCTCCTTCCACAGACACATACGCAGAGACACACATCCCTGCCAATCTCAGCCCCCCTCCAAGCAAACAGATAAACACAGAGGTAAACCTTCATCTGAAGTTCCATGACGAGAGCAATGTGGTGGCTGGTGCTCCTACTCCCTGTATACTGAACGAGGAAATAATTATCAGATAGAGACGTTTTGAGTTTCGTTGAATTTAAGTTGCGTTGTATTGTTCCATAGAATCTTTCACATGACTATTAAGCAACCCTCCCGTCAAACCCCGATAGCAATAATACTGTGGAATGTTCGTTCTTCTGCCCCTTATTTCCCTGTAACTGCTATAGAGGAAGAGATTCAGTGGAGGAAATTCAGAAAAACGTACATTAAAATTTTGATGTAACAATTGTAGGATCTTTAAATAAATACAAAAACCTGTCAAAGGAATTGTATCAGAATCAAAAGAAACTGTTAAATTGGACCAAATGTTTCAGAATTCTTGGGATCTTGTGGTCCTGTCCATCACTGGTCAGCTTAAGATGTAAGGTTACTAAACTCTGGATCACCACTTTGTCAACATGGACGTAATTTCAAAAACAAAGAATTTCTCTTTTTGCGTAGGGCAACTGACTTCAGTACAATTGTGAGTGTATGTGTGTGTGTGAGTGTATGTGTGTGTGTATGTTTAAGCATCAGAGTGCACAGGTGTGCATGCCATGTGATTGAGGTCAGGGAGGGTAAAGTGAGAGTGCTCAGCTGTCCTGTGGGATCAGTTTTGGAGCGGGTGTGAGTGGTGGTGGGGGGCAGAGAGAGGGAGAGAGAGACAAAAAGAGAGGGAAATAAAAGCTGTCTCAACTCTGACTAGAGCAGAGAGACTAGAGTCACTAGACCAGGGGCCAGTAACACACCTCCGTAATGGGGAATAGAATTAGTACTTTGTTTTTACATTTAACAGGTCCCCCAACTCAATGTATTTTGTCAATTGTACGTCAATTGTGTTTGTCAATTGTCGTTTTCGATAAAAGTATCTACCAAATGAACAAAAAATTAAATAAATAAATGTCAAATGCCAAAAACTGAAAATGAAAACTAGATGCAAATGTTAAAAACAGCAATTGCTTTAAAAAGGAGGCCAATCCTAAGAACAGAAAAGACATTGCAGTCTTCACTAGAAAAAAAGTCCACAAAAAATGCCAGCTCACCTGGAATCGTATTTATTTTTCTCTCATAGAATTATTATACAGTAGTGTATTGCTCCATTTAACAATAGTGCAAAATTTCTATTTTTTTTTCAGTTTCTTCATAAATATAACAAACAGAACATTACAATATAAATAAACAATACCTCACAACACATTTAAACAACAATCTTTTCAACAGAAATGAAGCCCACTTTTACTTCAACATTGCACAAAAACATGTTTAGTACAGAGTTTTATAGGTATTTGGTTATGTACATACTTTCTTTTTGTTTTCTCTCTGCATTTTTGTTTTGGAAGGCTGTAGTCTTGAGTCCTATCACAGTTGTGTGTTCACTGTTGTTGATCTCATTGTGAACAAGACCCATAACAGCTATAAACATTTCTGGAACCTTCCGCTCGCTTATGTTTATGCAGCCTCTCTCTACTGACCTGTTGTTGGTTGAGATTACATAAACAAAAATCCTTCAAAAAAAGGAAAAAGACTTGTAACTTCTTAGAAGTTTGCGATCTTACTGTATTATGCTACATGTTTGTATCGACACTACACAACAACAACAGAGTGAAGAAACTCCTTCACTGATAACCCAGCTCTGACGAACCTGTGCGTTTGACCTGACATATTCAGTGGCGTGACGAAGCCACTGCCCTGCTTGTTCTCCTAAAACACTTTCAACTCACTGAGTTTAAAAAAAAAAAATAACAAAAAAACACTTCACATACACCTTTCCTCAGAGAAATAAAGAGCTCTGTAACGTGTTGAAAATCAAGGACAGTTGGGGACCACTAATTCTGGAGTGCTAACAGGGTGCACCAGGGCAAGTTTTAAACTGACTGCATTTAAGGAAATGTGCCGCCCAAAACACTCCTTGCAAATCCCAGTTAGTGGTGTGGATGAGGTATGCCTCCTGAAAGACAGCACACGATTAAGCTGTGTGTGACTACAAGGCAGGAGTTTGTTCTTTTGAGTGTTGTGAACAGTCATACAATAAATTAGTTAAGACAACCATGTTGTACCAGCGGACACTGAGAACCATTTTTTTGAACTTATAAGAGATGAAAATGTCTCAGAGAGGAAACAGAAGTCTCTGACTACATGTTACGCTTTTAAATGACCACAGAAAAGGAGAAAGGAAATAACGTCTGAACTCATCCATGATTAATCTCTCGGTTGGCTTCGAACTTACTGAACATTAACAGGTTATGAAATCAACTATATGGCTTCCTTTACAAGGGCAGCAGTGGTCCACCTGAACTTTGAGTCATGTCTTTAAAATTCCTTTTTTTCCCTTTATCGACTCTTCCACACGTCACCAATAAGAAAATACAATTACAGTAAACTCTTAAATCAAAACCTTTTTCAGCATCTGTGAACCGTTGTTTAGTGTGGAGGCATAGATTTCGCCTCCTGGTGTCCATGCACATCTGCAGTGAGAGGGCAACATTGCACATCACTGCCACCTAGTGTGGCATGGTAGCACTACGCATTTTTTTTTCTAATTTCTGATGTTTCTGGCAAGAAAGGAATCGCAGCAAACATGCATGGCAGATCCGGCCAATAGCAACATTCCTAAGTGAAATCATTCCTTCATTCATTCATCTTGTAATATATTATTGCAATATCATGATATCTTTTTTTTTTTTAAATAAGACACAGAGAACAAACAAGGGGGTAAAAGAAAAAGAAAACCCACAAGACATATAACACTTTAAAGTGACTGCAAATCAAGTGACAGTATTGTTGCACGCTCAAGCGTAAGGGCCAGGGGAGGATAGGAGGCTGTATGGGAAGGGAAAGGGTTTGTGAGGTTAAGATTCTCAAGGCAGTAAGGGGTGTTTCATTTATCCAACTTTAAGGTTGTTTTTTCTTTTTCATTTTTTGTGTGTGATTTTTTTTTGGTTCTTTTATCACTACCTTTCCCTCTCCAAGGAATGCTTTTGCCAGCCATCTACAGACAGGAGGTGTTGGAGGTTGAGCTTTGAACGGGTTGGCTTCCTCTGCTTACGAAGAAGGGTGTAGGGGCCCCTCGATGGAGAAGGGCGCTGGGCCTTCGGTGGACGACCACAACCCCCCCACCCCACTCCCACCATCCCACCCCCCACCACCCCATCAGACGGAGCAGTTGCGCTGCTTGGCCACGCAGGGCAGGCTGGGGGGACTTAGCCGGATCTTGACTCGTTGTCAAAGGCTGGTTGAGGAGACGGAAAGCGTGGGCGAGGACGGTGGCGGGAAGTTGAGCAGTTCCAGCACGGCCACGCCCACGCTGCTGCGGCGCGTGAACATGCAGGAGGCCGCCACCCACTTGTTGCTGCGCGGGTTGTACTTCTCGATGGAGTTGAGGCTGGAGCTGCCATCGTTTCCACCCACCGCGTACAGCCAGCCGTCCATGGCCACCAGGTCGTGTGTGCTCCTGTGCCAACGACCAAAGAGACAACGGTTCAGATGGTTTACAAATTTCGAAATCACACTAGAGCATTGGCTGGTAGAAGGCAGCTCTATGAAGGCTCACCAAGTATGTACACTTTATTTGCTTATAAGCACCTTGTATGCTTTCCTAAAACAGATGGGGCGAAACTCCTTAGAAAGGCATTGTGGGATTTCAGGGTTAGAAGAAGGATGGTTTTTCAGCAGCACTCGGGTCAAGAAGATACTTTATATGGTTGGAGGCACTTACACGAGATAAGGGAAAAAGACCTTACAAAGGCATTTCGGGATTTTAGGGATCAGAGAAGGATGCTTCTGAAGACTGGGGCGGAATATACTCAGACACCGGCAAGCGTGTGTCTTGTTTCAGATTGGCCTGCTTTTGTAAGAGGAACCTCTTTTATGACTAGATTAGACCAGAGATTAGAAACTCTGCTCATTGCAGCTCTGGCTTATTCATGAGCTGGCTCCTGTTCTGTTGACTGAGCTCGTATCTCTCATCCGCATCCAGATAGGAGCTACACCCAGTGTGTGTGTGTGCGTGTCTGTGTGTGTGTGTGTGTGTGTGCGTGTGTGTGTGTATGTTTGACGGAGATGGACTGAGTAAGTGAAATATAGAGGTAGGGAATAAAGGCGGCGGTCTTCTAGATCAATCACTATCAGCTCCTCACTAATGCACTCTCCAACCGAGCATCTACTCAGGAGAGGCAGCCAGATATCAAAGGTGTCTTAG